>NC_133787.1:17234138-17284285 GCF_003597395.2 Chelonoidis abingdonii | reverse complement strand
CACTCCCCATCTGTGGCCCCACAAAGTCGCGGGATCTCCTTATCAACCTCCTCTTGGCCCTGGCCAAACTAGCCATCCACAAAACCAGGGAGAGGAGGTTGGCCAATGGGATTTCCTGCGACTGTGGGGCCTATTTCTGCTCCTCCGTCCATTCACGCATCCGGGCAGAGTTCCTCTGGGCGGCGTCCACTAGCTCCCTTGACACCTTTGAGGAGCAGTGGGCATTGTCTGGGGTTCTCTGCTCAGTGTCCCCATCAGGTTCCCTTCGTTTTACCCTATGACCTCACTCCCGATCCTGTTTTTTTCATTGGTTGTCCCACGCAATTATTTGGTGTCACAGACCTCCCCTCAGGCTCCTCCCCTCAGGCTGGGGGGAGGTCCTTTAGCAGTGGGCGGGCTTCACCCGTCCACTTCCTGGATACCAATAGGATCACTCTCCTGTAACCATCTGGCCTGACCCTGTCACACCAGCAAAACTGGAAAACAAAGGTTATTTTGGGTTATATTTGAGATCTGTATAATATTTTCAACAAAATAACTAGAACTTTTGCCCTTTTCATCAAAGCCACCTCATGGTTTTTCCTAATAAAAGACTACAAAAAGACAGACCCTGTATCTATTAACATACATAATTGACATCTCATCTGAAGCATGGATAGATAATTCATAAAAACCGAGCCGATGCTTTGATGCTACAGAATCTAAAATTAATTTTCTTAAACCATACTTAAAGACATTTCATTTGCTCACCTTTGAGATGTGGTGTGAGCACAGCTGTTCGTTCTGAAGGACAGGCTGTGACCATATGTAGGTTCTTTCCTACCTTTCACTGAGAAAACAAACAAGGCAGTTTCCCTTTTTTTCTCCCATGAAGCTTAAACAGATATTCATCTCTGATATGGGGCAATATGGAAATAAATTACTGTTTTAACGGAACAGTCAGTGAAGAGTCCACCTTCATTTAGCAAATAGTCCTTATTGGTGGATCTCAGCAACAAACAAAGTACTGGAATCTTAAATAATTGTACATTTTGTAAATTGTGCAATTCACCTGGTAGAGTGAATAGTGCAGCTACATAATTGGTTAAGCAGTAGTACTTAGCTTAATCCTGACTGGGTTAGTGAAGCACTGGAACCACTGGAAACTGGCCCCTGCCATGTGGCAAAGCTCTAACTTTTTGTAATGCTGACCCATATCTTGCAACCTGCACCAAGAAATAAATACCAGTCTTTATCAAAGGAAGAATGGTCTTGTGGTTAAGACATTGGATTGGGACTCAGAGGATCTGGGTATAATTCCCAGCTTTGCCACAGACTTCCTCTGTAACCTCGGCAAATCATTTGATCCCTCTATGCCTCAATTCTAACCCTTCTGTAAAATAGGGATAATACTTTCCCACTACACAAGGGTATTGTGAGGCTAAATCTATTCGTAGTGTGAAGCACTGAGGTACTATGGTGATGGGAGAGAGGTAGTATATATGTGTGTGCGTATACGTATGTGTATATATATAGAGAGAGAGACAGACACAGACAGACAGAAGCTTAATTAACATCAGTATATTAATTTTAATGGGATCCATATATATTAAAATTGATACACTGATGTTAATTAAGCCAGTTCTTTTCTATTTCAAGTATTGGTAATGGCTTTATTGGAATCAAAAGACAGACAGTTATTAATGAGCGTATAGCACGTAAGAGTAAGGTGGTTTTGGTGAGTTAAAGGGATTGATTCCAATCTCATTTAGCACACAAGACAGTTCAGTGGGAATCTTCTTTTCCTTGGCTTTAATAGTAACTCAATCAGACCCTCCCACCGTTATAAATCCAGAGTAACTCAGATGAGAACTCCATTATAGAATCTGATACCAAGACTACATTAAATGGTCTATGTCCAGCTAAATCACACTTCTGCCTGAATTTTACCTACTGTTGTTACAAATAATGACCAGGCTGACTACAACTGAAAGATATGAGAGAAAACAAATAGTTTTCTATATGCTTACTCTTTGTGCATTTGATAGCACTCTCTTTATGGTCAGGTAATTAGCTAGTTTCTCCTTTTGTCTGTGTAGGTCTTTTCATGCAACAATGGAGAATATTTTTTTAAAAATCAAAAATATGATTGTAAAATTGGCAGGAGGGACTATGGAGGTTGTGTAGTACCTGAATGTTTTTAGTTGATTAGATTAAAATATGACGTTATCTTTTTAATCATCTAGAGTTGATACTGAGCCCAACAGATAGTATGATCACCCCAGTTATCTGAAAAGATAGCCAAACATAGCTAATGTTACGTAGCTAAATGGCAGTTCAGTTCTGAAGTGGCAGCTTCTTACCCATTGTATATACCCAAAATCAGAGCTGCTCACTGTTGTGATAAAAATGTTTATATTTTTATAAAAAAATTATTATTCCTATTAGCATTTCAGAATCTTTTAGTAAAAGAAAAATACATTTACACTGGCTTTAGGCCCCTTTATATTGCCAGAGTTGTGTCAAGGGGCCTTAATGTGAATGAGAACCAGACCAATGGAGTCTTGGGTAATGATGTAAGTATTAAATCAGCAATAGGTAGCTGTTTCTTAGGCAGAGTTACCTGAATCAGCAGTAACTTCTGTAATAGGGACACTTATAAAGCTTGCATAGGACAAGAGCTGTGGAGGTGATTTGATCTGGAAGGAATCATAAGATGCAATCATTCAGTATTGCCACCTTCAACCATTTAAAAATCATAACTTGAGCCCAAAAAAATCATGAGATTGGCTTAAGCATCACATCACAAGACTTTTAAAAATAATATATTTTTTCCTTTACCTTCTGGTTGCTGAGTATTTGGGCTTGTCATAAACAGATAGTTAAGGGTTAATGTCTCTTTTACCTGTAAAGGGTTAAGAAGCTCAGTAAACCTGGCTGACACCTGACCAGAGGACCAATAGGGGGACAAGATACTTTCAAACCTTGGTGGAGGGAAGTCTTTGTTTGTGCTTTTTGTTTTGTTCGTTGTTCGCTCTTGAGACGAAGAGGGACCAGACGTACGTCCAGGCTCTCCAAATCTTTCTGAATTAGTCTCCCGTGTTTCAAACTTGTAAGTAATTAGTCAGGCAAGGCATGTTAGTCTTATTTTTGTTTCCTCAACTTGTAAATGTTTCTTTTTGCTGGAAGGATTTTACCTCTGTTTGCTGTAACTTTGGAACCTAAGGCTAGGGGGGCCGCTCTGGTCTATAGGAATCTGATTACCCTGTAAAGCATTTTCCATCCTGATTTTACAGAGATAATTTTTACCTTTTCTTTCTTTAATTAAAAGCTTTCTTTTTAAGAACCTGATTGACTTTTCCTTGTTTTAAGATCCAAGGGGATTGGATCTGACTCACCAGGGATTGGTGGGGGAAAGGAGCGGGGATGGTAAATTTCTCCTTGTTTTAAGATCCAAGGGGTTTGGATCTGTGTTCACCAGGGAACTGGTGAAGTTCCTGAAGGCAACCCAGGGAGGGGACAAAGTTTGGGGGAACAGAGAGTGCCCCAGACACTGGAATTCTGGATGGTGGCAGCATACCAAAGCTAAGCTAGTAATTAGGCTTAGAAGTGTCCATGCAGGTCCCCACATCTGTACCCTAAAGTTCAGAGTAGGGAAAGAAACCTTGACAGGGGTAATATTAACTTCACATTTCAAACTTTTCTCTGCAACCAGGAGGGTAGAAACATTTTATTTTTTTTAAAAAGAAAGCTGAGCTTCTCACACAGTCTCTTCATTCCAGCAGCTGGGGCTTTAAGAAAAATATTAAATATCACAAGACTCATAAGAAAACCACAAGACTTGGCAAAACTGAGATGTGACCAAAACATTTATTTTCACTTGGTATATAAAACCTATCATTTTGAGCATGTGACTGATTCCATTTTAATTTCATTCCCCAGTTCCATAATCATGGTAATGAATTTTACCATTTTAAAATGAAGTTTACTTTATAACATATAGAAACATAGCTATTTAGTGGATGATAAAAGATTTAATTTTTTTTTCTCATCTATATTTGTTAGGTTGAAATGTAATATTGCTTTATTATATGACAACTTGCTTGGAGTGCTTTGAAAAATGCATATCTATTGCAACACTAAAAATCTGGTAACATGAATTGAAATCTATATATTTCACTGGTAATAATATAGCACCACATTAATAATAATTATTATTTATTTATAGTGTCTAGGAGCCTTTATCAGAGATCTGGGCTCCATTGTGAAAGCCATGTACAAATAAAAACACAGTTCCTGCACTGAAATGCTATAATCTAAGTATAAAAGTATCTAATTGAAGCTGAACTGTAAACTATATGACTTGCTTTTCATCTAATAAAAATTACCTAAATTTCAAACACGATTGCAGATTGCTCTCAATATTTAATATATGAAAGATCCTGGCAATAAATATGCTGTATATTTTCTGCCCAGGAGAACATTGATTAATCCTGCATTTCTCAAAATAACTGAATTCTGGCACCCAGTAATATACCACTATTCCTGTCATCCTAAAATGATCCCAGATGGACATACCAAATCAGCTATGAACCCTTCCTTGCTTCATTTATATTCTTTAATAAGCTAATATTGGACTTCAGTCAATGATTCTGTCAGATTCATGTGTATGCTGTTTTTAAAGCATGTTCAAATTTCACAATAAATCTCTGTTTGAACTGTCAGCATGTGCACTGTGCAAAAACAGCGTACACAACATTTCAAAGGTAGGGCAATTAAAACATCACATTTAATTTAACCCTTTTTCTCATTACTGCCATATATAGGTACTATGAAAGTAATGGAAAACTGAACAGATCTGCTCAACACAATCTTGACCTTCTTTAGAAAATCCTTTTTGTTATACTGAATGCCTCCTCAGCTTTCCAAAACCATGTGCAACTTATTTGTCCTTGCAGTCAAATAGAAAGGTTCTGCTCTAATGAAGACTTAGTAGCATTTTAGATACGGTAGAGGCAAAGGATGCTTCATTTGCAGTTTTAAGTTGCCACTGAAGATTGGGTTTTATTCATTATCAGTATGGCTTGTGGGAAATTTGTTTCAGAACATACACCTGAGTCGTTCAGGGTTAATTTTAGCTATTGGTGAAACATTTTTTCTCTTCAGAGATGTCCAAGGTTCTCTTGTTTTACAGTTGCAGTTCCTCCTCTGTGAAATTGGGACACGTGCATATGACAATCAGTTTCCATGAAGACAGATCACTCTCTCTACAAGGTCAAGCCTCCATAAGTCCATGATTTTTGGCAGACACATAAGTCAAAAGTGACAGACGACAATCACCTTAAAGTCCCTTGTCTGTCTAGCTTGCCTAAACCTTTCAGAGGCATATCATCCCTTTTAGAGAATTTTTGCAACATGTATGTAGAAATAATTTGGGAAGTGACAAAAAACCAAAATCAAAACAAACCAAAAACACAAATGAATAAAAAACACCAGTAAAGGGGAACCTAAGGAACAAAAATGGTTTGAAGATATTTTGCAGAAGTCACTGTAAAATGATGTGATATAGAAATGTGGGGGCATTTAAGGAGGTACCTTATTTCTCTTTTTTTCACTAATAGCTACTCAGACTATTTAAGAGCCTGATATTCAGGGATGCTGAGGACCCACACAGCTCATGTGAACTTCAGCATGAGCCGCAGGTGCTTAGCTCCCCTGAAAATTAGCCTAAAATGTAACACTTCTCCAGTGCTCAGCATTCATTACTGGGGCCAGATTTTTAAAAGAGCTCAGTTCCCATTTAGGCACCTAAAGAAGGGCCAGATTTTCTAATGCGCTCATCAGCCAGCAGCTCCCACTGTGACACCTATGACCAGAGTTTGCAAAAGATCTCAGTATGCTCAGCTCAGCTCTTTTGAAAATCTTGCACTAACTGTGTTATTGTAACTGAACTTTGTTGAAGTATAGTATTTAGATCCAGGAGTGAGGGAAATTTCATATGGTTCCACTTGTGACATCCCCCCAGATTATTCCCATATGAAACGAGTAGAGGGTTTGCCCCCAGAATCTAGAGATGCCCCAAGATATATATGGATCCATTGGAAGACCTCTATGCCCCTTGAAGCTCCTTGACTGTGCAGCTCCAGTGAAATCATCTGGCCAGGGATTTCTCCAAGCACCACTTCCCCTTGAACCCTTCCTAAAATGGGTTTCACAGCATGGAAGGTCTGAGTTTCAAAGTTAAACATAGCCTGAAGCTCTGTTAATTTCTCAGTGGATTCCCCTTGGGGTTGATGCACTTTTCTCCCTCTCCCCCTTTCCTCACAGGGGACCCCCGACACCAGAGAGAGCTCTCCATGGGCACTGGGAACCAGAGGATAGTATTGCAGACCAAGCTGGAGCCACCTCATGTGTATGATGCTCTCCACTGCACATCTGTTCAGGTAGTTGAAGGCATAGTCATCAATCCAAAGATTGATAGGCCTCATTCTGTAGTCCTTACCCAAATAAAACTCCCATTGGGCCAGTTATGCTTCCATTAATGGCAAAGTAAAAGTCCAACTGAAGTTAATAAGACCACATTTTCACCACCGGAAGTTTTGTCTGGGGGGAAAAAAAAAAAAAGCAGGATTGGGCTTTATTTATGGCAAACCAAAAATTAATTACTAGAGCTGCTGGTGGAAAAGTGTAAATTGTTTATAATGAAAAATTTTCATTTCAAAATTCCTATAGTTATTTAAAGTTATTTGATGAACTCTTCCTCCAAAAATCCCCCTAAAATGGAGGGGGAAAACCATTGTTCATTGAAAACTCAGACAATGAAATGGTCAAGAAGGCCATTTTCAAGGGATAGTTACCAGCAACATTTTCAATGTTTTTACAAGTGTAAAAAATATCTGAACCTCTTCCCCCCAAAACAAACAACCCTCCCCCTAAACAAACAAACAACAGCAACAAAAACCCAAAACACAAAAACCTAACCAAAATTTTTGTGGAACAACCTGGTAAATCACTTTTGATAGGGAAGAAACACTGCATGAAAAGCCGTTTAATTGACAGTACTAGAATTATTGGCAAAAGTAAGTGAATTTAACATTTAAATTTCATTTTAACAATCCACTATGACTGTGGTCTTTTCCTTTTTAATATTTAGCAGAATACAGATGCATGAGTCAGTATATTTAATCATTTAATAAAATGCTTCAGTCCTTGAATGTTAACAAGAACTCACAGGAAAGAATCCTTTAAATGTGTAAATATAATTAGTCTAGCTATTATAAACCAAATCCTTCATAATCCTAGTACGTACAGGAACTGAAAGATCTGATTTGTTTGTCTTTGCGACTCCTGAAGTAAAGCAAATTTGCAACGGTTACACTAACTTGACTTATCTATAAAATGAGCTCATATTACAAGTGTCAGTTTATAGTTTTAAAATGTTGCAATTAATTTATAGTTACAACTAATTTAAAAACTGAAGTACTAATTAATTATTATATGAAAAAAATGGTATTGGCTTTGAAAAGGCACTTATATAATTTAATATGTATTCTAAAGGTTGCGCGGGTGTAACAAAGGGTAGAATCTGGCAACAAACGCACTGTCAGAAACTAAAGCTTCACTGACTCTGTATTTTTTACTTCATTAGCTCAAAGCACCACATAAATGTTAGTCTATCTCCTGCCATAAACACAGGGATAGTACTAAGGGTTTAGTTCTCGGGAGAGTTGTCTCCATTGTATGTGTTCACTGTGTGGTATCTCTGTGGTTTATTTGTTTCCAGTGTCACATGGTCATTGCTTGCTGATCTGAGTTAGCCTTACTAGGAAAAAAGTCATCCATAATAAAATAAAAAATAAAATCTATTGTGTTAACGTTATATGGCAAATGGTGCTGGTTGAACATAATAAAGGCTAAAATAGAAGTGGAAATGTTAAAACCTGGTGTGGAGAATAAAGGGACTTATGTGTATTATTTTTATAAATATTATATGCCTCTCATCTTATCTTTGTGATATTCTTCTGCCTGATTGCATAGAGTGAAATCAAAGGAGGCTGAAAGAAAGAAGCAAACAGAAAGAGAAACAATGGCAAAGATAAGCTGCTGTCATAAGGAATACCAAAGAGGAAGCAATGGGAAAGCTATTAAGTGGGAAATATCCCTGGTCTGATGTCCTCTAGGATCTTCCCAGCAGGGGCTGCTCCAGGCACCAGCGCACCAAGCGTGTGCCTGGGGTGGCAAGCCGCAGGGGTTGGCCTGCCAGTCGTCGTGAGGGCAGCAGTCAGGCTGCCTTCAGCGGCACGCCTGCAGGAGGTCTGCCGGTCCTGCGGTTTCAGTGGCAATTCGGCGGCCGGTACATCGAAGGCACAGGACTGGCAGACCTCCCGCAGGCATGCTGCTGAAAGCCGCCTGACTGCCGTGCCTGGGGCAGCAAAATACATAGAGCCACCACTGCTTCCCAGCCCCAGCCTAGGATCAAAGTGTATACTAAACCCCCTAAAGGTAGCCTAGGCAGGAAAAAGAGGGTGAACAGGCTATCAGCAGGGACTGGAGGTAAGTCTTTAACAGAGAGACCTGTGGACTGAGTGAGACACAGCCTAACCTAGGGGTAGATGTAACTAGGCTTAATGGAGATTACTAAAGCTTGCAGGGAAAGATTAAGATGTAAGTAAGGGGAGATGTGGATAGGCCTTTTTAGTTTTATACCTTTGCTCTGTGTGCTTTATACCTTTGGGTGAAAGAATAAATGATTCTTTGTTTTGGAACAGCTGTTTCTGAGTAACTTTAGTCACGGGCTCTGTCATGAAAAGGGTTTACAGGTGCCAAACCCACTGTAACATGTGTTAACATGGATGGTAAACAGCAGGCTTCAGCCCAGAGTGACAGACTGTGTGGTTCCACCCAGAGTAAGGTGCAGGAAATCAGGGGTGCACTCAAGACGGACCCTGTAACTATGACATCTGGATAGAAATTTCAATGGCAATTAGTAACTAGACCGCTGCGAATACCTGATTTTTCAGTTTGTTGAATCCATTTTTTTTTAAATACCTTTTTGGTTGAATAAAAAGTTTCATTGAATTTGTAATGAAATGTTCCATTTTGTTTAGTTTTGTGTGTTTTACAAAGTATTTTTAAACAAAATTGAAACAAACATTTTCATTGAATCACAATATCAAAATGTTTTATTTAGAAAATGTTGAAATAGAATGTTTAGAGTTTTTTGGATTTTGTTTTAATCAAAACAATTCAATTAATTTAATATGAATTCACAAAATGTTTCAATTAATCTGAATCCTCATTTTTTGCTGAAAAAATTGTCTGAAAAATTTTACCCATCTTTTTTAGTAATGCTACAACTTTAGAAAGCTGTGGGAATCACATTTATTATAGCTAGATGGAAGTAACTGTATGTGCTTAACCATGTGCACAAGTACCCAAAGTGCACATGGAAAATGGTTGTGTACATGCACAAAAGTCCACTTATAGTTGGTGCCCAACTAGCCATGTGCACACACTAATACCTTTTTGTGTATATGTGCCCGGAGCTCTGCTGCCGCCCTGTGCTCCCAGGGTCTTGGCCGCTGCTTTGCATGCTCGGGACTCTGCTGCTACTCTGTGCCTGGGGAATCTGTCCTACCGACCCAGCCACCAATGCAGAGCAGGGACCCAAAGCTGGTGGGGGCTGATTTGTCCCGGGCTCTGAACCCCTCTAGGGACGGGCCTGACTATGGTAGCCTTTAGGGACCAATCTTCTCTATGCATCCAATAGCTAATGCAGTAAAGGGAAATAGAGGTACTGCCTAGGCCTAGCACATCCACCACATCCAAGACACTTGCATGACCACACTCCTTTATCTCTTTCCATGCTCACTTCTGTGCCCTATTCCATGTTGCTTACTATGGGCTATAACCCACATGCACTGAAGTTAATGAGAAGGTTCCCACTGTCTTCAATTCTGGAGAATCACAATCTAAACCTGCAGCCACCTTTTTGATCCCACCCATCATGTCACCATCTTCTCAAAACATACTTTTAAAGGAGGCTTATAAACCACAATCGTATCTTATTATAACAATGATGATAAACCACAAGAGCGCTCTACGCTATAGCACCCTGCATCCTTAATTTATGCAACCACATAGTCTGTGTGGCCTTTCTCCCCTGTTTTCAACCTTGCCCCACATTCTTAACACCATCCTGTTGTTCTTGTCTTTATTAAAGTTTAATAAATAATCTTGGGCTTCCAGCCCAATTGTTTATTAATTATTGTTTCTTGTTTTACAAAGCGCTTTTACATTTTGTTCAGTAAATTAAAAAACTAACAAAACAATAATTTAAAATAGATACATACCCCTTAATCTAGACTAGCAGACAACATGAATACTTTTTAAAATGCTTGAATGATCCAGGATAGATAATATAAGTTCTTCATTGTTTTACAGATGAGAAAATATGTCACTGTTTTATTTGATAGCATTATTTGTTTTGTTTTATTGCATATAATTCATTATCTGTGCATTTGCATTTGTTTTTACAGCCAACATAGGTCACTACTAAAATACTGTGTCACTGACAGGTTTATAATTCTGCTGACACAGGTTGGCAGGTAGACGAGCCTCTCCTATGGAATATAAACATAAATTTAGTTGAATAAATAGAACAAGGCCTGTTAGTGCAATCATCAAAAGAGGAAAGAACTGTAAGAAAATAACAGTAGGCTTTTGACCCTTTAAATTACTGCTCACCAGGTCACTGAAGCAATGAGCTGAACTCCTTAGCATTGATGCTACTCTGACTGCCCTCAGCATCTGCTTATATGGCATTTGCATCAAATTCCAAATGAAAGTTCCCAAAATTAACTATATGATTGATTGTCTGATTAACCTAGGTTCTAGATCATAGGCTGTTTTCCAATGCTGCTCCCGCCAGACTCTACAGTGCAACTGTAACCACTTACGGAAAAAAGGAAAGAGTAACTGCATATAACTGACCACATCTTCTCTGAATGACCTGTGTTTCATATTCTGTTTGTAAGTAAAAGCCTGAAGGGATAGTTAGAGTGAGTACCTTGGAAAAAAATATAAACAGGCAGGTCCAACACTGCTACTATTTAGAACTTAGTGCTTTTCATCTTGGAACCTGCTCCTATTGACTTTAGTGGGAGCTGAATTGGGCCCACTGAGTCAAATTCTCCAGTGGTTGGGCTCACTGGAACCGTGCCAGCAAAGGAATTGGCTGTCTAACTAATCTTCCCCACACCTTTGTGAGCCAGATAAGCATTATTATTCCCATTTTATAGATGGGGAAACTGAGACAGGCAGTGCCAAATATATACCTAGTGTAAGCAGGGGACAAGTCCAGTGAAGTCAGTGGGATCAATCCTGCTTATATCATCTCTGAATTTGGCCCATATAGATTAACATAATTTACATCATGATTAAAAAGAAATCAGTGTCAGAACTAAGACTACATTCAGGAGTTCCTCAAACCATGCTTCTTATACAAATGCGTATTAAGCAATAAGTATTACAGCCATACATTTTTGTTTACATTGATAGATATTTGCTTTAAATTAATGAATTTCTAGAGAATGTGGAGCCCAAATGCAGATTTGGTGTGAGTGGGTGCAGCTCCACTGACTACAAAGCAAGATCCATTTCAAAGTCAAAGGGTGAAATCCTGGTGTCATTGAAGGAAATGGCAAAATTCTCATTGACTTCAATAGAGTCAAGATTTTGCCCCTGGTGCTGCATTCACTGGTGACATTACAGCTCGTGTAGCCCAGGCTAGGGCACACTCAGTGACATACCCTTGGCTGTGGTATTCCCTACCACTGGAGATGTGGCTGAGCCCAAGCTTTGCAACCTTCATATAAGACTCCTCTATCTTGGCAGGCTTTTTCATAACAGCAAAGTTGTTGAATGGCCCTGGCAAGTGGCCATGGTGTAAATCTCCTAGATACGACTATTCATGAATAATTGGCTTAAAACGGAGGGTAGAGGAAGAAATGATTTCTTCTCTTGAACAAATCTGATACAATTCTAAATGTGTGTAATGGTGCTTGGGGGATGGGAGCCTTCAAAACAAATACAGTAATGACTCTATTATTAAAATTGCATGGAGTACAACAGGTTTAAAATGGAGCATAAATTCTTGTTTTTCTCTAAAAGTAGCTGGCTTATCTGTGTGAAATTTTGCATAGTGCTAGTTCTTATGTCCTTTGATTTTTCTATGCTCTTCAGCTGTCACTTGTCTAGTGCAGAGCACTGTATCTCTCTCCCTCATGACTGGGTTTTTTAAAGCTGCAGTTTCTAGCCTACACTGTGATATTCCCAGCAAGCCAGACTACCTGAATAGGCAAGTGTCTACACTCTGCTTTCTTTCCAAAAGCTATGAACAGCTGTTATACTACCACACAGCCCTTTATAAGCAAAAATATATGTTTTTAAGGTAAAAGCATTCCAGAGAAAACATATAAAAACAATAATTCCTGTATGCATGCTAAAAGTACCTATTAATCTTTTGGGGCCTCGGTAGGCCAAAGTCATTCCAACCTTTCCCAGGAAGGCTTGGGGACTTCCTTGGACAAAAGATCCTGTCCATTTGCTGGATCAGAAAGAAGGCCCTGTGTCAGTTTAAACTCAGGCTGTTTATCCAGAAGTTCTTGCTATGTCTGTTGGTCTCTGGAGAATCCAATTTGAACTAGTTTATGTGAGTTCTTCCTGTGGTTCTTCTCTGGAGGTGTTACAACCTAAGTGAATTTGCCTAATCACCCCGCCACTCTTCTTAGTGTCTGAAGGAACTGTGGTCACCCTTCACCATGGAATTACATATAATCCCTGGCCCACAATGCTAGATAACCTTTGCATTTAGTACAATAGACTGCAAAGATACTTAAATTTAATTTAATAATTTTTTTCAAGGATATTGAAGGAAATTGTAATATCACTCACAGGAGTATCCTGAGTAGATTAGGTGCAACAATGTAGGATTTTTAATGAAGAAAAAAATGGATTTGGAATAATTTTGAGCTGCTGTCGGTCATAGTTAAAAGTTTATGTTCCAGCAGTTTCCAACAGATAAAATATTTGTTGAACGAAGTCTTCTCCATCAGCAGCAACACATTTCTGTCAGATTTTATACTACAATTCAGCAGTTGGGCACTTATGTGTTTACAGGTGGTAGCTACACTTATATACTCCCACATATCCAGCCCTCTTACTTAACCTTCTACTCTCCACATAAGCATTAAAAATAAACTCTAGTAAATTAACATACAGAAAACTTTGTTATGAAGCAGTTAGGGTTTTTGCACCTCTAGCAAACCCGCAAAGGCAAGGAAATTAAAATGAAACACCTACAAGTACATACCCTCTTCTTTTCCACCCACAGGCACATTCTTTAACATAACAACTGCCATATACCATGCACTGCAAAACTACCCCTTCCCAACACAACACATTACTACTCCAAAAAAACACAACTAATAATATTAGGAGGAGGTATTTTGGTACAGGATTTTGCCTGCAGAGGGGCATGTTGCAGTGCGTGGTCTATGATGTACAGAAGTTGTGATATTGTTAAGGTGTGTGCTTCTGGCTGCAGGAATAGAAGGCTTGTACTGCTCGATAGTTTCCCTTTTCATTTCCTTACTTTCGTGGGTTTGCTTCAGGTATCTTATATGTATAGCAACCCTGACTTCTTCACAACAAACTTTTGTATTAATAACAACACCGGGCCAGGTTCATTTATAAACTCATTCAAAATTTATGAACACCACATTTTCAGATAAACAGAGTTTACTCATTATGGGTCTGGTCCAAACACACTGAAATCAATGGTTACCTTTCCACTGAATTCAGTGGGTTTTAGACCAGGTCTTATGAGCCAAACCCTGCAATCCTCACTCAAACAAAATTCTTATTGACTTCAGCGCGTTAATCTAAGTAAGCTCTTTTGGATGATTTTACTGAAATGAGGGTGGATTACTTTATTTTGTTAAAAAATTACAAATATATCACAATCTCTCCTTCTCTTTCCTCTGCTTTCCCCTTCTCCAAAATGGCAATATAAATTCTTATATTTAAATGAAATCATTCCCAAAGACTTTCTAAAAGTAGCATTTTCCTTGCAAGGCAAACATCAAGATTTCAAACTAGGTGCACTTTAGGAGTAAATATGAAGACATGGTATATGTGCAATTTAAAATCAAATCCAATTTACCCAGTGGTCAAAGGTAATAGTAAGATGATCTGATAGAGGAGAAAAGAGATGAATCCATCATACCTCCTGGCTTGAGTTCTTCATACAGGATGTAAGCTCTAGGGGTAAACAAAAAGAAAGACTTTCAGAGAACAATATGAGGCATACACCAAGCTACAGAATCAGTGAAATAATTCCATACTCTATAGTTGCTGTCAAAGACGGGATGTATTTTTGAACTCTCTGGTTTCATTTTTTTCAAAATTAACATAATACAATGATCTCCTTTGTCTTGTCATGAATTATCACTGTCTGCTCTGCTTCAAAGTTTCCAAAGCTGTTCTCAGTTTTCACTGACCAGGTATAATCAGGGCACTGTACACTCAATACAGCACTTTAATTACACTTTCCAGAGATAGAGGTATTGCATGGATAACATGCATTTGAAGGAAGAAATTCTCTTTTCATGCCTAGCAACAATTACTAATCTGTAAAACCTTGTTTTAAATTCTGAACTCAGGAGCTGAGATTTCCTGATGCATAAATGTAAAATGCAATGCATTTAACTTCCACACCGGCTGTGGTCAAGGGGTGAATTAAATGTGAAAAAGCCCCACTAGTGATACTGAGTTTTAACAATGAGACACAGTAGGGTGTGGGCTTATTGAATGGTAATTATTTCCACAGACTTATAGTAAAGTGAATAATAAGACATGAGGTGAGAGCCAAATGCTGAATGAGATCAGATCTGTATTGTAACATGTAAGTAAACATAACTTGTGGGCAAAGAACCAAACAATCCAATGACTCCCCCCAACAAAACACAACCCCCACCCGCAAAATAAGAAACCTCTCCTACCTCGTGAGATCTGAGAAATGTAAGAATCTCCATATGTACAAAGAGCTGACTCCTGTTTGTTTTTGTTGCCACCACAACCCTCCAAATTAGAGGGTTACTTGTTAGGTACAGGTCCACATTACTGCTTTGTACATCAAATTCCATTCTGCCTTTCAATATCCAACATTCCTATTTCCCCTTAATCTAGATTAGGTAAATATTAACTGTTGATTATGAATAACTATGGGCCTGTCATGGAAGCCAATGACTTCACTTTCTAGACGATGCCCTATATGAATAGTAATAGTGTGAGTGTATAAATCCTTAATCTTAAAGGCATGAGGTGATCTGCAACTGTCGCTAATAAAATATTTCCAGCTATTGCAAAGTTATGGCTGTTATGGGGACTTTTACTGTTCCCTGAAGCACTCAGCATTGGCCACAGTTACAAACAAGCTATGGGTCAAGGTGCACTACATCTCTACCCTGATATAACGCTACCCGACATAACACAAATTTGGATATAACGCGGTAAAGCCGTCATCAACCAAGATTTTAATCTCTCTGGGGCAGGGAGCATGTCTTTCTATTTGTTTGTACAGCGCCTAGCACAATGGGGCCTTAGTCCCAAACGGAAACCTGTATGTGCTACCATAATAGAAATAAAAAGCAATAGTAATAACAACATCAGGAGGAATAATCACAGATATGTTTTCCTTCATGAGATAAATCCTATGGAATTAGACAGCGTGGTTCAAGCTCCTATAAAATATATTATTCTCTTTCAAATGATACAGGGTGGTTAAAAGTAACCAATAGAAATTATGTATGGATAGAGCAGGTTGGAGAAACTCGTTGAAACCAAATTCTACCAGAATATGAGGTTCCATCAAAATTTAAACATTTCCCAAAATTTGGTTGATTTTGCTGGAATTTTGTTTCAGAAGAACATGGGGAAGGGAGGGGAAGGAAGGCCTTTTTTGACATTATTGTAACAAATATTTGCATTGTTCATTTTGGAATGACTTCTCATTTCAAATTCTTTTTCATTTTGTCTTATAATATAGAAACGGTTATAATGTAATACAAAATGTAAATAAGTCAAAATTGAAACAAAATATTTCAATCAACCCCACTTCATGGAGAATCTAAAAAATAAAATCATTCTGATTCAGAACAAAACCAAATTTTGAAATCTTGAAATCCTGTCCCAACCGTTATTTCCATCTTCCAGAGAGCTCTAGTGCCTAGTGAGCTTCAGCCCCATTTATTGTAAAGAAAATATTTGTTGAGATATATCATGTAGCTGAAAACTAAATGATAAATCCATTAGAGGATACATTGTGCTTTACAATTCCCTTTTTATCATACAGTGAATTGCTGAAAGGGCCTTGCAGACAATGGGCCAAAATATTTAGATTGTTTCAAAAGTGCTGGTGAGTCCTGTTTAAGACTCTGAACAAAGATTGAGCCCAAATTGAGTGTTAGATACAATGAGAAATAAACAATCTGATTCTCCTTTACATTGGTATGAATTCAGAGTAACTCCCTTGAAATCTCTGAAGTTACACTCATGAAAATCTGGTATAAGAGAGACCCACAGCTAAAGTATGTCCTAAAATAGCAGGCTGAGGACAATAAGTGCATCCAAAAAGCAAAATACTGAAATAAATAAAATGAATTAAAATGTAACGGGAAACATACAGTCAATATGACATCAGATTGCTTTTGTGATGACTGGAATTGCTAATTCATAACATTTGTGCCTGAACAGAATGGAAATCCTCTGGTTTACAAAATCATTCTTTAAAATGCATCCCTGATTATTTTAAAATCCATTTTATTCTGATTCCACTTTATTTATTACTGAGTAGCAAGCAGATGGAGCAATTTTTCCTTGAAGCAGTTTGAAAGAGACACATTGCTATTCCACATACTGCTACTGCACTGATTTATAGCTGCCGTGACACAGGAAGCATCCCCAGATCCGCTTGTGTTGTTCCATTCAATAAAATGTGAAAATGGTTTCAATAGGATTTCATTTTTATGACATAGCTTCTAAATTAACACATTACAAAGTGAAATATTATTGTGGCAAAATCATTAACATATACTCAAGTTTAAATGCAGTGATATTGCAGTTTTACAGAGGCTATGCATTTGAGACTTTCTCACAGGATCTTTAAATATGATCTAACCCAAGAGAGGATGAGAGATTAAATGTCCATTTAAACAAAGGCAATTTCATAATGCCAAAGGAAAAAAAATCATATCTTTAATCATATGAGTATTTGGAGAGAGTCTCAGCAGTGCTATTTAGAAATTATTATGTGGGCCCATTTTTACCTAAGATGACACTTACTATTGAATTTTCAGGCTGCCACCTCAAAATGTAAAGGATTCTGACACAATAATAATGCATAACTTTTATGTAGCACTTTAGACATTCAAAGCATTGTACAGGCTTAACTAGTTAATCCTCACAAGCCCCCTATGGGGAAGGTTGATAGGATGAGGAAAGTGAGGAAGAAAGGTAAAGTCTTAGTTCATACAATGAGGCAGTGGCAGAGTGAAGATTAAAATTCAGGAAATTCTTACTCCCATTTCTGGTGAAACTGGGCATGATAGGTTCCTTTGAGATTCCAGATTTGAAATGTTGTATGTTTGAAATACAAATTTCAATTTTTTTATGATGCAAATGTTGCCACTCCTGGAAAAATACCCATGAAGGCAAAAACATCTGAAACAAAATGGGAATCATTTGAAGTGAAATCTTAAGAAAAAATGTTCACGAGGTTTGCACAGCTCTCATAATTCTACAACCTAAAATTCCTCTGGCCGTTTCAAATTGATAAGGTATTTTTTTTATACCCTGTCCTAAATCTATTTGTAGCATTATAGTCCATTGTTACACAGCTGCTAGCTGGTATTTTAGTGTTGAATAAAATAACTCCTTTAAGTAAATTGCTTTGAGATTCTTGAACCTAAGATTCTAGTCTGGCTTATATGGTTATATGGCCGTCTACTATCTTGACAAATGAAAGGAGACGCCACAAATTCAGTCAGTGAGTGGTGCTTAGCAATGGTATGGGGAAAGAGTCAGATGCATGAGCAGCAAATCTTCCTACAGTGACTAATGGTCCACTTGCCAGATGGAAGTTGAAGCATAGTCTGCTTCCTGGCTCACCTGCAGGCCTCAGCCTGGGCTCTCTGATGACTCTCCATGGTGACTGCACCAGTCTTAACCCAGCTTCTCCAAACTGAGCGATTGTGGGCAGGATTTTCCCAGTTAGTGGGAATGCTCAATTTTTGGAGGCCTTGCTTAATCTTGTCGCTGTATCAGAGCTCTCGCATTCTCTGTCTCACTGGGGTTCTTAAGTTGGCCATAGAACACAGCCTTCAGCAGATGATCTTGAGGCATGTGCTCCACGTATCCCAACCAGTGAAGCCTGTGAATGTCCAGTATAGTGTGCATAGACTGTAGGCCAGTTCTCTCAAGGGTCTCATTATTGGTGATCCGCTGGTCCCAAGTAACTCCAAGGATTTTTCTCAGACAGCAGCGGTGGGAATTGTTCAATCTCTGCTCCTGCTTGGTGTACGTAATTCAGCTTTCACCACCGTAAAGGAGGGTACTAAAGACACAAGCCTGATAAACAGACACTTTTGTGTTCAGGGTTAGCAGCTTCTTGTTCCAAACTCGTGAGATAAGTTTGCCAAAAATAACAGAAGCTTTGCAGACTCTAGCACAGGGGTCAGCAACCTTTCAGAAGTGGTATGCCGAGTCTTCATTTATTCACTCTAATTTAAGGTTTTGCTTGCTGTTAATACATTTTAACATTTTTAGAAGGTCTCTCTCTATGTCTAAACTATTGTTGTACGTAAAGTAAACAAGTTTTTTAAAAAGTTTAAGAAGCTTCATTTAAAATTAAATTAAAATGCAGAGCAGTTTAGTGCAGGGGTTCTTAACATTGGGTGCACGCACCCCCGGGGGCAGGGCCGGTGAAAGGATATTTTGCCATCTAGGCGAAACTTCCACCTTGCACATCGGTTCATTGGGGGCAAATCCCCAATGAGCCTTTATAGACCCCAGGAGCTAGCCATGCCCAGGGGCTGCTCCCCAGACCATGTTTCCCCCTCCCTGCCTCCTGAACTCCCCTGGAGGGTGCAGAGCCCCCTTGCGAGCCCACTCAGGTGGCCCTCGCCCTGAGTCCACTCACTGGCTTTGCCAAGCTTGGGCTGCTGCAGCAGCTCCGCAGGAAGGAGCCACCTTCTGGAGGCACCAGAGAGCCAGAGCGTCCTGCTTGCGGCAGCAGCGAGCCCCAGCCATGGAGGAGCCAGCGTGGTGCAGGGGGGCAGCAGCCCTACAGAGGCAGTGGTGGCACCTCTAGTGGGGAACAGCTGTGCCCTCCTGCCCAGGCTGCACCCCGGGGGCACCAGTAGACTGCAGTGGATGTATGCAGGCGCCGGCCCCGATGCACTCCCTGACTCCCCCCTTGCCTAGGGTTACTATCTTTCAACAATCAAAAAAGAGGGGAGAGCCCTGCCTTAGTTCCCATCCACTCCCTCCCACTTCCTACCCCGATTGCCCAGGTCAGAACCCCCAACCCCCCACCCCGCTCCTTGTCCCCTGACTGCCCCCTCCTGGAACCCCTGCCCTTAACTGCCCCCTAGAACTCAACTCCCTACCTAAGCCTCCCTGCTCCTTGTCCCCTGATTGTCCCCTCCTGAGACCCTCCCACCCTAACTACCCCGCCTAGGACTCTACCCCCTACCTGTCCCCTGGCTGCCCCAACCCTTATGAACACCCCCACCCCCAGACAGACCCCCGTGATTCCCATGCCCCATCCAACCAGTCCCCACCCCTGACAGGACCCCCAGAACTCCCGACCCATCCAATCCTCCCCCCTGCTCCCTGACTGTGCCCCGGGACTCCCCTTACCAGGCCCATGCTGGAGACACTGGTTCCACGTGGAGGTAAAACATGCTGCTGGGCTGCTGTGCACACAGTCCCTTCCCCGCAGAGTGCTGAGGTAGCGGGATGGGGGGAGCTGCAGGAGGGGCAGTGGTCGTGGCTCACACTTCTGGGAGCTGCAGAACCTGAACGCAGTGAGGGGGAGCCGGGGGGTGTGCCTGCCCAGGCTGCGGCCCAGTGCCCCCCCGGGGGGGCGGGAGTCCTGCAGCAGATGCATGCGGGCAGTGGGCCTCATGCACCCCCTGGCTTTCCCCCTTGCCACGCTCGGGCTTTGCAGCTTTCAGGAGCTGCCGCCCTCTCTCCTGCAGCAGGCTGCCCCGTGCCCCAGTGGCTTACACTCCTGGGAGCTGCAGAACTCGAGCACGGTGAGGGGGGAGCCAGGGGGCACGCCTGCTGCCAGTCTGGGGTCCCGGCTGCCGGCACCGCTTCACTCAGTCGGCCACGTGCACTGAGCTGGGCCGGCGGCTGGAACCCCAGCTGGCAGCCGTGTGCCAGGCAAAATCGGCTAGCGTGCCAAAGGTGGCACACGTCACGTGCCATAGGTTGCTGATTTCTGTTCTAGCATCACATTCCCTATCAAGGTTAAGTGAGCTTGTAAGAATTGAGCCGAGATAGCAGAAGTGATTCACATTGTCCAGAGTTTCATTATTGACATAGATTTTTTAGGTAGAATCTTGGTATCTTGTGACATGACAACTGTTTTCTTGATACTGACATGGCAGAAGTAGGCTCCCAGTCTGGCATCATTGAAGTAAATTGGAGTTTTAGTATTGATTTTAATGGTATTGAGTCAGGAGATTGGATGATGATGGAGATTTCAAAGAATAGGAAAAAATCATATGGAAAATATTTGGGATATCATCGCTGCACACAAAAGGGGTCATCCAGTTGAGCAAATATTCTCCTTTATAATTGCATATGTATCATACATGGTAGTAACAGTGAGTTGCTCAACAGATCTTGAAGATCACATGCAAATCTATTTAGACCATCTGAAAAGTATTGATGATGAGTCCTAGATAAGAAGCTGAACAAAGACAGAGAAAAAGGAGATTAAGTGGATGTTAGATAAAATGAGAAATGGCACTGGGGAGTGGATGGGAGAAAATAGACAGGGTGAAGATGAGGGAATGGGTCCTGAAAGGGAAATGTTTTTGTCCAGATCTGTGAAAATGGAAGCACAGACTGTACCAAAATGTGTTACTGCCTATAATCAGTCCATGCTCTCCGGCCAATCCCATTTAATTTGCAATGAGAGGGGTTAAGAGAAGATGACAGCTTTACACAGTATATCAGCACGTGCAAGAGAGAGTTTGCAGTATATTTTGTCAGACTGCAGTGTGGCACTGGCACTGATCCAGATGTATAAAAAGTACTGGCTAAAATTGATAAGAAAGTGTAAATTAAATAACATAAGGTAGAGGAAGGAACAGAACAGTAACTGGCCCTATAATCTGATAGACCAATATAGAGAGAGAGGGTGAGTTTTTATTATTATTGTATGTATTGAAGTAGAGCATCCAGTGCCTAGAGCTTCCAGTGATTGAGGCCTTATTATGGTAGACATTGTACATACACATACAACAAAAATATGGTCTCTACTCCAAAAGAGTTATAAAAATGAGATGCACACATACACGGTGTAAGAAAAATGTGCACTAAAGTAAGGCTTATTATTTCTTCTATGTAGAGGTTTGTGGAAAATGAACTATAATGCCAAAAAAGGTACTGGCTGGAAATTATGTTAGAAGTGTGTCTGGGGGGAGGACAGGGTGAAGCAGAAAGAAAATGTAAGCTCAAAAGAACCAATAATGATTGGATAAAAATGTAGCATTTATAAAGTATTAGTTGGGAGGAAAATAGAAATTCAAGGTACACTTGCAGGTCCAGATCCTGCATCACTGGCATGAGCACCTTTGACTTCAATAGGGGCAAATATGAACCTAAAAAAGTAAAAAAAGAGACTAAAACAAAAGAATTTTCAGGAGATACTGGTATGATATTCATTCAGTTTCCTCATTCACTTCAATTTTTGGACCCACTGGAAACTGCATCAATAGATGTCTCCTAAGTAAGTTGAGTTTTCAGTGGAGGGTTGGGCAAACTTTTTGGCCTGAGGGCCACATCTGGGTACGGAAATTATATGACGGGCCATGAATGCTTATGAAATTGAGGATTGGGGTACAGGAGGGGGTGAGGGCTCCGGCTGGGGGTGTAGGCTCTGAGGTGGGGCTGGAGATGAGGGGTTGGGGGTGCAGGAGGATGCTCCAGGCTGGGACAGAGAGGTCCTGAGGGCAGGAGAGGGATCAGGGCTGGGGCAACGGGTTGGGGCATGGGAGGCAGTCAGGGGTGCAGGCTATAGGTGGTGCTCACTTCAAGCAGCTCCCAGAAGCAGTGGCATGTCCCCCCCTGGCTTCTAAGCGTAGCTTGGCCAAGCAGCTCTGCACACTGCCCCATCTGCAGGCATTGCCCCTGTAGCTCCCAGTGGCCACTGTTCCTGTCCAATGGGAGCTGCAGGGCAGTGCCTGGGGCAGGGGAAGTGTGCGGAGTCCCCTGGCTCCCCCTATGTGTAGGAGCTGGAGGGGGGGCATGCTGCTGCTTCCAGGAGCCGTGCGGAGTGGGGCAAACCTCTGACCCTGCTCCCCAGTGGAAGCTCAAGGCCCACATTAAAATGCCTGGAAAGCTGGATATGGCCCCTGGGCCATAGTTTTCCCACGCCTGTTTTAGTGTCATCTGGTATAAACTGACAAAACTCACTGATCTGCAAGCCCACTAAAAGTCCATAACCTGGAGTTTCAAAATAGTTCTTAAATTATTATTGCCACTGCTTAGCCTCATCTCTGCTGGTCCACACTCTGCTGAATAAGCAGTGCCTCTCATCAATCTAGCACACAGGAAAGACTATCTCTAGAAGTGCAGACTCGCTCAGTAGGTACGTGACCAGGAGGATGGTGGCAGTCAATTTCCAATAGGATTCAAAAATGATTCTATAACTTGTTTCTGCAAGTTGTTCAGTGAGACAGATGGGGAATGGAGGGGAGATGCAAGGACCAAAAGAGTGAGGATTCAAGGATAGTAGAGTAAAGAAGAGTATAGCAGAAAGTAACAAACAGGGGAATGGGAAATGAGAAAGAAGAGACAGAGGGAAGAGGAAAGCTCATGAGAGAGTCTCAGAATAGCTGAAAATACCTGATAGTTTACTTTTCATTTCTGATAATTCTCAAACGGGAACTATATCATCTCCAATACATCTACTAGGATCTGTATTATTTAAGTACAATGCCTGTACTCTTCAAAACATAGAGGAAGACATACTTCCTCCTGAGAGGAGATTACAATAGAAACTGGACAGGCAAAACAGTTAATACATCAAACACATCAGGCAAGGGCAGCTGGTCTTTAGGAACTGACAGAATGAAGTCTTGTCAATAACGGTTTAGTTGTCAGACACAGTGTAGACACTCCATAATATGCACAATGCAGCTGTTGTAGTGCTGATACAGCACTTGCTGCTGTGGGTTTCAGTGGATGTGGTACACCTGGCCACCATCGCATGACTCCAGTGCCCCACTGAAGTTCCTGAAGAACATTAGTATTGAGCAGCAGGGTAAGCAGGAACAGAGCAGGAAATACAGGCCTCTGAAGTTTATACGAATTACTGTGTGGTTTCAGCATAGAATTGGGAGGCAGGAGATCTGTGTTTCATTCCTGACATGGTCACAGACTCATTGGGTGAAGCTGAGCAAGTCATTTAGTGTAAAATTTTCAACAATTTTCCCTCGAAGTCCCTCTCACCCAATTGCTTTTTAAAGACAAATTCCCCATAATTATATATTTAAGCATTCATATTAATAGTATAATATAATCTGAACAACAATGTGAACTTGGAAGGATACAATTTCATTCTTTTCCAATGCATTATTTTGCTCACTTACACCACTCTAAATCTAGCAGAACTCCACTGAAGTGAAACAAATTATTCCAGATTTACAAAAGTGTGAGAATTTCCTGTGTTCCTTTTTTTCTATCAAGTATTCCTTTAACAAGATTGTTTTCTGCTGCAGTTTTTTCTAGCAACCATATGATTTGCGCAGGACATTGCTGTAAACTGATGGCTGGCAGATTTATGAAATTTACCCAGGTCTGATCATCATTCATAAGTTATTTACATTAATAATCAGTCATTTAATTAGATGTCTGTATTCCTACATTTTCTTTATTATTTAATTACTTTAGTATGTATTTCATGAAAACATTTCTGTGCTAGTGTCATTCTGTATGGACTGATTACAGTTAATTTACCTTCATATCAGTTTGTTGTTTGTGTGCTTTGTTTAATGGATATATGTTATATTGGGAACTTCAGTCTGATGCAAAGGCCACTGAAGTCAATGGGTATCTTTCCACTGATTTCAAAAGGCTTTGGATCAGGCCCATTAATGGTGTATTGTAACATCTTTATATAGTACATACTAATAACGGGATGTTATTAGTATGTACTACATAAAGATGCATTTAGTATCATGCATTTAGTATCATGTACTGTCCAAATCTATAGCAGCAATGTGTTTCTACCTGGTGAACTGCAATGTTGTTTGATTATTCTAGTGAGAGTTTGATAAACTTTGCTCTTCTGTTGTTTCAAGGTCAGGGAAGGATATTAAACCTCCCACATCATCAAGGAAAAATACTAATCAAATTGTGCCTAAGATAATCAAAATTAACCTTGATTTGAATATGTAAACAAATGTAACATTTGGTAATTTAAAACTGCCCTTGTCTCAGGTCACAGGAGGCAGGGATAAAACCGCTTCTGTGGCAAGTCTTTTTATTGCCTAAAAATTTATTCTTAAGATTTTTACACATGAATAAGTGCTAAATAATAATAATAAGCAGAGACTGAAACAAACTACTGCTATCTGAAGGGTGTCAACACAGTCAAGATAAAGAACTGGGAGTTCTTCAAGTGAGTCCAAGTGTGACAAAATCTGCACTGATGAATGCTGACATCCTGAATAAAATCACTACATGACTTCACGTAGGTCAAGAAACTACATTGTTTCCCTGAGCCACAATGACAGCGGGGTGACAGAGATTAATAGCTTTGTATTGACTGAGCAACTTCCAGTTCCTTATCTTTGTCAAGTCAAGGCTCTGTCCAAGAGCTGAAAGTGTTATTAGACTTATAATTGCAAAGGCATTTAAAGGGTTTCCCCTTAAGGGACTATGAAATCCAATAAACCTTTCATAAAACCTCAAGCATTCAAGTGCAAAACCCTTGTCTCAGAGACAGGCATGCTTGCAGCCATAGCTGGGGAAACCTTGAAGCCTCATACATTGAATAATCTTTGATTTATGAAGTTGGTTTTGAATTTGGATCCGTTGTTTTATTAAAAATATATGAAAGAATGTTTTAAATATGAGTGAGCTGTGTTCACTTCTGTCTTGATCAAGTGCTCTGTGTGTCTGAGCTGGAGGTCTTTCTTCACCTGTCACTTAGATTCATGACAGCTCAGGAATACTGAATCTGTATTGCTAATTTAAGGAGCTTAATTCAATTTGGACAAGATTAAATCTCAATTCTTCACTGAAGTTTCAAAATAAAAGTTTTTTAAGATCAGGCTGGGATTTTTATAATATTGTCTGATATATAAGGAAACATCTGCACCGTAAATGGGAGAATTCAACATTTAAAAAAAGCTGATTTTATATTTATCTCAACTGCCTGTTTAGGGCCTAACACAATTGGGGCCTCATTCTTGGTTCGTCCTTAAGCACCACTGTAATAAACTTGATTAATAATAGTAATTTTAGGTTCATGGAAAGACTCCCATTGACTTCAGTGTTCATTGGATCAATCCCTTCATGTATGAGGCTTTGACATTGTTAGGAAATTCTTTGCAAAATACCTTTGGTAGCCTGTCAACTATTGGGCCAGATTCTCTGTTGCCCTGCACTTTGTATACTTAGGTACACCAGTGCAAAGTGAGGGTAAGATGGTGACAAATCAGAACGGTAATACACATTGCATTCACTTTGCAGCAGTGTGACTTTTGTTGCGTGGTGAAGAGCAATGGAGAACCTGTCTCATTATGTTTTAAAAGGGGAAAGTGTAATAACTTGGTTTCAAGTGTTCTCAATGTAGCAAGATTAGGGCTGGCCAGAAAACAAGAATTCCATGTGGGGAAAAATTTTGATGTTTCAAAATTTGTTCTCATCCTGCATCAGAAACAAAACGAGAGCTTTAGATTATAATTTTTTGGGGGGAGGGGGCAGAGGGAGGGGAAAGAAACAACAAAACAAAAACAGAAGAAACCAAGACTTGCACCCCAGAAAAGACAATGGCTTAAAGCACTCAGCTAGGGGACCCAGATGTCAGACCAGGGTCTTGAACCTAGATTTTCTAGCTCCCCACAGGCATGCACTAATCATTGGGCTAGAGAGTTACTCTATGTCACCTTGGCCCAATTAATATTTTATTCAAAGTGGAACAGCTTCAACAGAAGAGATTGGGAGAGAGACAAAGAGAGACTGACTCTATAGCCCAGTGATTCAGCTACTCCCCAAGGCTGTAAGAGACCCAGGTTTAACTGCATGTTCCCTATTAGGCATGAGGACTTGAATATAGATTTCCCAGATCCCAGGTGAGTGCTCTAACATTTTTCAGTAAAAAACAAAACAAAACAAAAGAACATTTCACTGAAAAATCACCAACCAGCTCTAGTTAAAAGTCATTTTGTAAATTCCGAACTTTGTCAATTTTTTTAGCCACCATTAACAAATAAACAACCAGGAATAATTCAGAACTGTGAACATAATATTGATGAAGAGGTTTAGTAGCCATAAAACATTCAGGACACATGCAGGAGTACTGTAGCCTACTGGGTCATCAGCAGTATGGTTTCCTCTCCAGGTACTGACCTGACCCAATGTCTTATTTATATTACTGTAGCATCCATGAGGAGGGCTCTTATGCTAGATGTCGTAAAAATATGTAACCTGGCATTGCTTGAGAGATGGCACATAGTCACTGCAGACAGTGGTATACCTACACGTTTCTAAAAGAGCTCCCAGAAATAGAAGTCAATACTTCCCTTTAAAGAGTATTTGAAAATTTTGCAAATGTATGCACTGCTTGGCTCCGGGGCCTGTAATGTGGCTCAGGCAATTTTTGTCTGATAACTAAGTTACACTTTTTTCCTCTTTACGAAGCTATTAAGTATCAGATACAGGGCTTCCCCAGCACAAACTGCCCAGAACAAGCTTCTCTCCTACATGCAACAGATCAGGAATGCTGCACTTACCTATCTTTAGATGATTCTACCTTCAGACTAACAATAAACTATAGCCATTATATTTCCTTACATGGCCAAAGAAAAGGATTCAGAGGGACACCTTTTTCACCATCAAAAAAAGCTTAGCAGAGCTTATTAGCATATGTGCACAAAATCATATATCAAGTTGTCCTGCAGACCACAGTAAGAGTATTACATAGAAATTCCAAAGCCCCACAAGAACTTATTTCCATCTCCTTGCTCCAGTTATTACATGCAGCAAGAGATACATACCATGCTATACCATCTCCCACAGATATAAACCATTTATGACAGATATGGCAATTTCCTGAAATATCCTTGAAAGAGCTTATTGTATTATGTTTATGTATTATTGTGGGCTGGGATTGTATGTAACCTCTCTAGGGGGCAGATGTGAGAGATGTGGGCTGGGAATTCAAAAGACTGTATTGAAAATTTGCCAGATAAGTAGAAACTTTTGGGACAATAAATGTTAAGTGGGTTTCCTGGGAATCCCTAGGGAGAAGTTAATGCAATTTCCCCAACACTGGTTATGCAAAAACCCAGCCTTTCAAAGCTATGCCCTGGAGAAAGGGTCATTGTCTGCTGATTACCTGTTACAGAAGGCTAGGATCAAAGGTCCAACCTGTAGAAAGAAATGGCTCATCTGCCCATCTGTTGTTCTGATTCTGGATCTAAGATGGATGAACTTGTGACCATGGGGAAAAAAAACTGTTGGGTTTTGAAGGACTAAAACCTACTAGAGCCCTAGATTGGAGTTGAGGATGACCTCTGATTTTTACGATGTGTGTAGTTTCTTTTATTGTTGTAATATGTTTCCTTTGTGATGTTTTTACCTTAAGAAAAAATGTTCTTACTTAGAAGGAGCTGTGTGTAACTCATAACTGCCAGCAATATGTTGGTCATAGACATTGGAGAAAAAGCAAAACACAGGTGCTGGCCTGAAAGCAGTCTGGCTTACTGGGGATATCACAGTGTAAGGCTGGGAGCTGTGCAGCCTTAAAATCCCAGTCAGGATTGAGTGAGACACAGGTTGCCACCCAAGAGAGGTGATGGGTAGGAGCCAGAAGCCTTAAGTGAGTGCCTTTGGTGGACCACAGAGAGGGAATACAGGTGCAATTGCCTTGAAACTGTGACACTGTTCTCCAGAACATGGACCAGAGGGCATACCTGGTCTATTATTCTCTCCAAGAGCAAAGGAAATTAATGTCCTGTGTTCAAGTTAAATAGAAAATGCATTGTATAATGTTTTGAGAAAAGACTTCTTGGTATCTGTTACCTTCGTGATGAAGGTACCATATGCTACATCCATACTTCTTGGAACTTTAAGAAGCTTATCTGCATGCCTGTCTTACAGTACTTTCACATCAACACTTTCTTCACTTAGAGGTAATAAGCTAATGCCATCAATTTCAATCCCTGACTTTTGTCTTATTTACAGTACTAAGAACCTCCATCAAAATCATGGTAGCTATCAGCTGCTGTGAAGTGAAGAGTTTTGTCTATATCTGTAGACTGGCTAGATGGAGACAACTCACACTGTCAGCTGGAGTTGCAATCCTAGTTCTCTGCTGTGTCATCCTTCCTTGAACTAGATTGCTTGGTAGAGTAAACAGAGAGAAGCAGCAGCTTCAGCCTCCATAAATTACAGTCTGACATAGGAGCAAAATGCAATATCAGATGGAACTGCAGTCTTCCTTACATAGGGAAGCTTCCAAAAGTTTCAGAGTCAGAAAGATTCTCTACATTATCTTAACTAAATCAGTTTGGAAGTGTTTGCAGGTATGGTACATGGTTCTAGGACAGCTTGTTTTAAAGCAGCACCTGGCTAACTTCCATAGGAGACTGCTCCAATTGTTCCAAATTGCCCAATAGAAAGCAGACTCTGGGGCTACCACAGAAACTAAGTTTTCAGGGTATTTGCCTTTAAATACTTTTGGTTTCTTTATTTTTTATTTTTTAAAGCTGTCATAAACAGATAGTTAAGGGTTAATGTCTCTTTTACCTGTAAAGGGTTAAGAAGCTTAGTAAACCTGGCTGACACCTGACCAGAGGACCAATGGGGGGACAAGATACTTCAAATCTTGGTGGAGGGAATTATTTTGTTTGTGCTCTTTGTTTTGGGGGTTGTTTGCTCTTGGGACTAAGAGGGATCAGACGTCAATCCAGGCTCTCCAAATCTTTCTGAATCAGTCTCTCACGTTTCAAACTTGTAAGTAATAGCCAGGCAAGGCGTGTTAGTCTTATTTTTGTTTTATCAGCTTGTAAATGTTCCTTTTTTGCTGAGAGGATTTTACGTCTGTTTGCTGTAACTTTGAACCTAAGGCTAGAGGGGGTTCCTCTGGGCTATATGAATCTGATTACCCTGTAAAGTATTTTCCATCCTGATTTTACAGAGATGATTTTTACTTTTCTTTCTTTAATTAAAAGCTTTCTTTTTAAGAACCTGATTGATTTTTCCTTGTTTTAAGATCCAAGGGGATTGGATCTGGATTCACCAGGGATTGGTGGGGGGAAGAGAAAGGGGATGGTTAATTTCTCCTCGTCTTAAGCTCCAAGGGGTTTGGATCTGTGTTCACCAGGGAATTGGTGAAGTCCCTCAAGGCAACCCAGAGAGGGGAAAGTTTTGGGGGGACAGAAAGTGCTCCAGACACTGAAATCCTGGATGGTGGCAGTGTACCAGATGTAAGCTAGTAATTAAACTTAGAAGTGTCCATGCAGGTCCCCACATTTGTACCCTAAAGTTCAGAGTGGGGATGGAACCTTGACAAAAGCACATTAAGCATTTCTCTTTATCCTTCTCCAATGTCCAAGGACTGCTGAAATTCACAGTCATTTTCACTGTTAAGCCATTGGATGACTTGGAGAAGAAAATAAGAATATAAAGAGATGGGACGGTATTTTATATACTTTAAGTTGTCAATGAGCTAGTGTGTTCATTAATTACAGCCCTACTAGACTTGAACTTTAGACTAAGTAGTGAACTTCCAAATGTCTAACATATTTTTAGATTTTCAAATTTTCTAGATTTTTGTTTTTTTTTCCTGGGAGCCTTCCAGCAATTATTGTCTAATTCAGATGAGCAAATCGTATTAGTTACTTTGTTTTATGGAAGATGAACTCTGGTTTATGCAGTCAATAGGCTCAGGTCTATTTAAAAGTATCTCTTTTGATAATTGTTTTCTATGTTTTAATTTTTACATAATTTGATATAACTTTAAAGAGGGAAATACGTTTTTCATTTCATTGTATTTATTGGCTGTTGTTTGTTGAGGAATTATAACTATTTAAAGATTGTTTCACCCAGCTCACAGATACTTCGGGTATTTTGTCTTTTGAGCCTACTTCTAAAGTTGGGAGCACCAGAATTGTCAGAATTGCTTAAAATGCAATCAATAAATGATAGCATTGACTAGACAATGCTTTGATGTCATCATAAATGCAGTGGACTCTAATGCAGCATAACATGGTGTAGATGGTATTACAGATCAGCAGGTAACACTCCAGAAACCAGGATATATATGGATATTGTGGAACTCTAGAGTGAGTTTTAAAGTTAGGGAAAACTGCTGGGATGGACAATTGGGGATTTTACTTTGGCTTTAGAAAGGTGATGAGTTTGCCTGTAGCAGTGAGTGAACTGGGTATTCAGCCCCTGAAGTAACTGACTGACACTCAGGATTGCATTTACTTTAACCTTTTTAGAGCATCATTTCTGTCCCTAATCTCTGCACAGCCAACTCAACTGCTTTTGGAGAGTGGAAGATTCTTATATACATTTGATAAGGGCAGCTAGGGAAGCTAAAAGCTATATTAAATCTTTGGAGAAAAGTAAAGTATTTTCCACCTCATCTTCTTTAGTATTAATCAGTGACATCAGTTCTGCTTCTCCCACTGCTAAGCACATTGTAGAAGTATGCATAAACTAAAATATACATTATTTACAATGATAATAATATGGTAGTTTGCAATACACAAATAGCTTCTCTACTCAATGCATCTTCTTTTGTGTCTTCCTAGTACTTACTAATGTAGGAATTCCCTCTTAGAGTAAATTTTTTCTCAGCATGCCTTTCTGCAGCTGGCCCTTTAAATTTGGCAGAGTCAGGCAGCTTTAGCACTAAAGTAGCCATTTTATAACTGGCTGTTGCTGCCTCTCCCTCTCTTCTAGCTGGTAAGTATTAACTTCTGTTATATTCCCCCTCGTTTTTCCCCTGAGGAAATTGGATATTCTCACACCACCACTTCAGTCAGTCATAGTCCAGAATGATTTACAAAGCTATATTATATGAATGATTTGTGAGCTAGATATACCTTGCAGCCTATCACTTTCATGCAGTAGCAGGGGTTTGTTTCCTGTGAATTCCTTTTAAACAGCATTCCAGGTGCACAGCACAGCCTCTCAGGGACCACAGTCATGGGCAGAATGTAAGAAGAGGGATGGAACAGACCCTGAAGTATAAGTGCCCTAAGCAGCACCATCCCCACCATGTATCCCACAGGGAAAAACAAGTGGCAAAATAAAGAGCATAGATGGTAACAGAGCAGGAAGTTGGGATTAATATACACTAACGCCTCACTTAAAGTCATCCCGGTTAACATTGTTTTGTTGTTATGTTGCTGATCAATTAGGGAACATGCTCGTTTAAAGTTGCACAATGCTCCCTTATAATGTTGTTTGGCAGCCGCCTGCTTTGTCCACTGCTTGCAGAAAGAGCAGCCCGTTGGAGCTAGCTGGTGGGGGCTTGGAACTAGGGTGGACCGGCAGCCTCCCTGTTGCCGACACAAAGTGCCCGAGGGGGCAACAGCCGGGTTCGTTGCCCGGTGTACTTCGCGCCAATAAACACATCAGGGTGGAGAAGCAAACAAAGTTTATTTGAGATCTCAAAGCGGTGCAAGGAGACTGATGCCTCAAATCAAGCACGCCTACACAAGCGGCTTTTCCCTTTTTATAAGTTTTTTTTCTCTTTCTTCTTTCTTCCCCCCCACTCCTCCTCCTCCTTCCTCCCCCTGTAGCAGTTACGTAAGCGCAGGTGCATTAAGTAATCTTGGCCGTGGCAGCTCGTTAGTAAGTTTTCCTTCTGCAATTTATCTTGTCCTTCTGCTAAAGGTCACCAGGCCTTATCACTACTGCTTAGACCGGTTGAGCTGTGCTGCAACTGATAACTTACTGTTACACATTTAATTTCACAGCTGCTAGCTTTCTAGATCAAGTAGAGTTCAAACATGGAGGATCTTTGGTTCACTGAGGCTAGATTTAGGCCTAGTGACACCACATCCCTATCAGCTCCCCAGTCCCCTAAGTTCCCTGTGTGGCAGCCACCCAGCAGGCTATCAATGCTGGCAGTTTCAGCTGTCCCTCCCCCCACTGCCATGTGCTGCTCTTGCCTCTACCTTGGAGCTGTTCCCCAGGGCCTCCTGCTTGCTGTGTTGGGGCGATGGGAAGAAATAAGGGTCAATGTCGGGTGTCCCTGCTCCTGCCTGCTCTTACCCATCTCCGTAAGCAGGGGAGGATACGAACAGGCTCAGGACAGAGGGGGCTTGCTAGCAGCATCTGCTGCTCAACTTGCTGATCTACTTAAAAAAGGCAATGTATTTAGAGTGGCATCAGCATACTTAAAGGGGGCAATGCGCATCTCTTTCTCGCACACACAAAGGGTGTTGGTCTCTGTCTCTGTCTGCCATGCTCTCTCCCTCCCCCATTTGTGCTGTCTTGTAGGATTGTGAGGCTACTTATTAAACAACAATGTTTTAACCCTTGAGGGCTCAGCAAGTTTATCATTCTCAGTACTAAGGCATTCTCTGGGAAATATCCCACCCTCTGACTCCACCACCTCAACCAAACTCACAATCAATCATTGTTGTGTACAGTTTAATTGTTTGTTTAAAACTTATATACTGTGTGTGTGTGTGTGTTTGTGTATGTGTATGTGAAGCGACTTGGATAGCTAGTGGTTAAGAACGCCACTCTTTGTATTGGGAGACGCCCTTTGATATGAGTAACCGGGTTCAAATCCCAGTTGGTACCCAACTTTCCAGTAGGGGTCCTTGGGCAAAAGACCCCTTAACGCTCACCTGCCTACCTCAAATATGAGAGTGACACGAACTAGGAGAGTCATGCTGGCTCGGACGTCGCCTGGATTAACAAGGTCGCGCCAGATGCTGAGGAACCAGGACAAATCTGACGACAAGTGGGCTACTGGAACAAACCATTCATGGACGAGACAAGAGAACTGGATGATGGAATGCTACTACAACAGTAGACCTAATGAGAGGGATATATGAAACGTATGGGGGACTGTGGATGGACAAAAGACCTTGCATCCACACTTACTGAGAAACAGCTGGTTACCCAGCTTCAACATAGTAAAGAGGAAGCTGCTCTCGCAGCTTGAGATAGACCAACTCTACATTTACATCCCAGACTCAGGAAGACTGGAAGAACAAGTGGATGTGCAGCCCACACCTGAAGCTGAAACTTCACTGCCACCCCCTCCATTGCAGAGCACAGCAGCTGATATGAGGCATAAGATCATGGAGAAACTAGCTACAGTCAATCCTCGAGACCATTACCAAGGCTTAGTAGAGAAGTACCATCAGATAGTATGTATTAGAAAATGCCAATAGAGCCCTCATGACAATCCCTACTACCACCATAACTCAAACCAATGAAACTGGTATAGCTACAGCCTCTGTAATCCTGGAGATGCTTGGCTACCGATCAAGAAGAACAACAGTATGTACCACCCTGGAAATGAGGTTGGAGGATAAGATCAGGCGACTCAGAGAGAAGTTAAGTCTGCTGGTGGAACTACAGTGGTGTTAAGAGGATAAGACTTGGCCTACTGAAAAATACAAGGGCCTGACTCCATCTGAAGCCCTAGAGACTGCTAACAAAGGCTCACAGCACTGGCTACCAGGCTAAGGAGATACACTAGAGAAGCAGAGGCCAAAAAAGTAAATGCCCTGTTCTCCAAAGAACCATCCAAGGTGTACTCCCAACTGCAGTGCAAACAACACAATAACAGCAGAGCCACCAGCAGCAGAAACTGAACAGTACTGGAAGAACATATGGAGAAAGAGAAGACTTCAACACCAGCGCAAAGTGGCTGCAGGACCTGAGAACAGAGCACAGCAATCTCCAGAACAGAAACCAATCACATTACAGTCGAAGATATCCAGCAGCGGGTTCAAGAACATGAAGACTGGACAGCACCTGGACCAGACATGATCCACACCTACTGAAAGAAAACTAACAGCAGTGCAGATGCCTAGCAGCACAGATGAACCAGCTATTAGCAGCAGGCTTCCCACAAACTGGCTACACAGAAAGGACAGTGCTGATCATGAGACCCACTGCAAGGGAACAGAACCGTCCAACTACCGACCAATAACCTGCCTCCCACAACATGGAAAGTCCTATCAGGCATTTATGCCGCCAAGCTACAGGACCATATGGGCCAGTACATGAGCACAGCTCAGAAGTGGCATTGGAACACACAGAGGCTCAAAACACCAGTTGCTCATAGATAGAGCAGTCGCCCAAGACTCAAGGTCTAGACAGACCAATCTGAGCACAGCCTGGATTGATTACAGGAAAAGCCTAACGACTCAATGCCGCACACGTGGATCTGCGAATGTCTGGCGCTATACAAGTCAACAGGACACTAAGGACTTCCATCAAGAACTCAATGGGACTATGGAAGACAACACTGAAGTCAACTCAAGGCAGCTTGCACAAGTGGCCATCAAGTGCGGCAATATACCAAGGTGATGCACTGTCCCGCTGCGTTCTGCATCGGCTTAAACCCCCTCGCCAGATAATCACAAGGACTGGATACGGGTACAGGTTCAGGAGTGGAACACATCAGCCACCTCCTCTAGGAATGACATCAAGCTGTATGCTAAGAATGAACGAGCATCGACTCGCTAATCCATTCTGATGCGGATCTACATGGAGGAATATCGGTTATGTCAATTCGACTGGAGAAGTTGTGGACGGATGGTAGGAAGAGAGGAAGGTAGTCAAGACTTATGGGGTGGAACTACCAGCGGGCACATAGCAGACATACAGACCAGCTACAAGTACTTGGGCGTCGCCCACAGTCCACATGATAACCACGATGAGGAGGCAAGGAAGACAGCAAACATCCAAGTAATCACAAGATAAAGACAGTCCTGAAGAGCCAGCTTCAAGTGGAAGAACAAAGATCCACACGCCATAACAGATACGCCCTGCGGTATCAGAGATTTCCCCGGGCGGATATAGTGAGCTGGCCAAAGGAGGCATGGAATCTGCCCGATGTTGAAGACCCGGAAGCTACCTCTCAATGCACGGAGTTTTCCACCCCAAGTCCACACCCCAGAGACTGTATACCAGCCGAAGAAGGCGGGCGGGGCTTGGTGAGGCGCCAAAGCACTGTCCTGCACGAAACCCGAAACATCCAGGAGTACAAGTAAGATGGCCCCCAAATATAGCTGCCTGAGAAGAATGCCGTGAAGGCCAGCAGCAGACATGGGAGGAAGACCAAGCAAAGAAGTGCTCATGGCAAGACAAGAACTCCTGCATTGGATGTTACCCATCGACAGATAGCTGAGGTGGTCTGACATTGGGAAATCCTACCAGTGGCTGGAATGAGCTGACTAAAGACATCACTGGAGGCACTGATCATTAGCGGCAAGGAACAGGGCACTGAGCACCAGATCCGATTGAAGCAGGGGTCTACCACACTAGAGAGGGACCAAGGTGCAGACTGTGCAGAGATAGGCCTCAGAGACAGTCCAACACATAAGTTGGCAGATGTAAGATGCAGGCAGGACAGCATACGCTGAACGGCACAACCAAGTGGCTGGCATTGTGTACAGGAACATCGTCACAGGTATGGGCTAGACCTCCAAGACCAGTAGAGGAGATTTCAACAGAAGGTTGTGGAGAATACAGGGCTAAGATTTGTGGGACTTCAGATCAGACGACAAGGCAGGTAATGGCCAATCAACCAGACATCGTGTAATAGACAAGGAGCAGAAAGACAGCGGCCGGTTGATAGATTATAGCAGTGCCAGTGAACAGCAACATCAGGAAGAAGAATTATGAGATAGCTGGAGGAAAGTACCAGGGCCCTGAAGAGGACTCGAGAGGATGATGAAAGTGAAGGCCAAAGTGGTCCCATGGTGGTTAGGGAGCATCGGGCTGTGACCCTAAGGCTGGGTGAGTGGTCCAACAGATCCCAGGAACAACATCAGAGCTCTCTGTCCAGAAGAGTGCAGTGCTAGGAACAGCTAAGATACTGCGCAGAACCCTCAAACTCCCAGGCCTCTGGTAGAGGACCCGAGGTTGAGGAAGACACATACCACCCATAGGGGTGAGAGGGGAATATTTATATATATAGTCTTTTGTCTGGTGAAAAAAATTTCACTGGAACCTAACCCCTCCTATTTACATTAATTTTTATGGGGAAATTGGATTCGCTTAACATCGTTTCACTTAAAATCACATTTTTCAGGAACATAACTACAACATTAAGCATGGGTTAGACTAGGTGCAGTTTCCTTGGTCTGAAAAAAAAGAAGCTAAACATATAGAGCTAAATTTTCAAAAGTGACTAGTGATTTTTGGTGTCTCAGTTTAAAAAGCAATAAGGCATCATTCAGTTATACTCAAAAAACCCTGACTGATACAATAAATTAGTTACGGGATACAAAGATTTTTTAACTCTAGAGCACTATCTCAAAACAGGCCAAGACTGGTGGTGAGCAAAAATTGCTACCATCTCATGACTGTTCAGTAGCTACTGTGACATGAAGTTGTAATTCAGATTTAGTTTCTGGTGTCCAAATAACAAAAGCCACCATCAAAAGTGGCACCCTTATTGATTGGATTGAATGAGCATGCTACCTTTTTACCACCAGAGAGAATTTCTCAAGCTGAGGGTTGACACGTTAAGGAATTGGTCTGGGGGACCCTTACTGCTACTGTATGTACTGCACCCTTTTCAGTAGACAGAGGCTGATATTTTCAAAGCTGACTGGGGGATTTAGCTACACAACTTCTATTGAAATTAATGGAGTTTGCACATAGAGAGAGGTGACCCTGAGCTACCCCAATGGATTCAGTGGAGTTATGTTAGGAATAAATTTTGTCCAATGATTATGATTCATGTAAAGGCAAATGGAATGTCAGGAGATGCAGTACATAGGTGGTGTAGAGCAATTGATTTCCTTTGGTACTGGGTCTGATGGTTGCATCATTGACTTTTGAAAGGGAAAGGGAAGACCTTTAAAACCTGAGATTAGTTTTTTAAAAACAATTCAATGAAGTACAGAGTGAGATTTGTTATACAATTGATATATATTTTCAATTGTGAGAGCAATCTCTGTATTAAACATTTGTTTGGTTTTGTTATTTAGGAAACAATTGACTAAAATGTACAGTAGAGACAAGTTAATAGAAGAAAAGTTATTTGAGGTTCCATAGGGAATAATGATTTAGTATATTCCCACATTGGGAGAAAGCCTGTGTGTAGTAATTTAACTTCTTTCTTCCTCTCCCCTTGGGCATTGCACAATCATTCATTTCTAGTTTATTAGCTAGTTATTTACATGCTGTGCTATTCCAAAGAGTACCAGTCATTTTATTCAGATGATAGCAGTTGAAAGGGGATTTGTTTCATTGTTTGGTTAGGGTTTTCATGGGAATACACTGTTTAACTTTAGGTAAACTAAGCCCAATGAAGGCATGGAGGTAAAAATTCAGAAAAGCTTTCCATTATTCTAGTAAACAGAGCATAGTGAGAATGTTGGACCGAAGTCCACAATTTAAATCAATGGGATTACACCAAGGATGAATTTGTCCCATTCAATTTGTTCATAAAGCTCAGAAACCCACAATTTTACATAATTTGGCAGGGTTATGTATAGGCAAATGGGAGTTTTGGTGTGTTTATTTGCATATTGCTTATTACCACAGTATTACAGTACTCTAGCTCACAGCTCTTACTTAGCAGTGCTGGTGTTTGAGCCCAGGGAACAAGCTGAAAGGTGAGAACATGCCTGCCCTGTGGATGTGCACAGATCCTTCCTGTTTATTTTTAGATGCATTAGCATGGCAGGTTAAAAAATGAATTTATCGTGTTGCACATGGAAGTGAAGAAATGTTGCACTGATGTTGTTCATTCTGGCTTTAGTTTTGTTCCACTAAACTTAGGTTAATTGTTCCAGAACTTTTATGCATAGGAATAGAGAGAGAGTAAGAGGTCACTTGGTGTAAACTGCTGAAAGCTTCTTGAGACAATGTACTTTGAATTCCCGTTGGGATATTTTATTCTGGTACGTAAGAACTAGGTGGTGTCTTGGATTTCATACAAGCTCAGCATATTTTTTTAAATTGTCCCTGAATGCACACCATTGCTTTTCAATCCTTTTTAACACAAAGAAGTCAAATAAAAGCTGTGGTGCCCAGAGAGACTCCTTGCAAAAGAAATAGGCCTTGCAATGTTGTGCAGTTTGCTCATCCTAGTTAGGTATCTCTAGTGCAACAGGCCAAAATAAATAAAAAAAAAGCTGAGAGCATGTGACCTACTGATGAGATTACAAAGGAAGATGTGGCAAAGGCACCTGTCCAATACATGTGTCAGCTAGGAAATCCAAGTTCATGAATTACATCTGGTTTCTTAATGTAATTTGATTCTACCAGTGAAAAATTATTTATTACTGTGTGTGAGACCAAGGGATCTCTTGGTGTCAACTGGCAGAGGGCACAAGGTGTATAAAGGTTACAGGGGTCCCCTGGGTTTGGTATCTACATACTAGTTTCCCAAAGAGTGCAATGTAAGGTCTCTACTGAAAGCCTGTATCTCAGTGGTCCTCATAATCACTGCGTGAGGTAGGGATGGAAAATATGTAAGGAGTTATGTACATATACTGAAAATTATGTTCTTAAGCTCTGTGACTTGGGACTGGTTACCAAAGGTGACGAAACAGGTTTCTTTCAAGCAAGAGATGTTTATCTATCTGTCTGGCTACATATAAATTGAATATTGTATGGGTGCCCATTTACAGTCTGAGCAAAATGCTAATCAAGTGATCGCAGCTTCTCCAGGGAAGATTCTAGACAGGAGAAAACAAGCAGCAGGGTTATCCTGTTTGCAAGTGAAGACAATGGATTTTTGGACTATAACTGTAGAGACAGAGATACCTTCTGCATCTGTCATCTGATGAGGCAAGAGGACTGTTATACACTGGAAGGATTTTGGGTGAATTTTTGCTGTATGTGACATGACCATGTCTTCTTAGTTAAGTTTAGGGTCTAGAAAGCATGTTACGATTTTATTTCATATGTAGCCATTTGTTTCCAGTTTTTCTATTTGTTTTTTCTCAAGTCTCTGTTCTTTGTTAAATAAACTTCTTGTGTTTTACTATGAATATATCAAAGACCTGTGTGTTGAGTGGAGTGGTGATCTGAGGTGTAACTGGTAAGGTGGTCTGTACTGTTCCTTAGGGAGCAGAGGATCTGTGTGTTCTGTGAGCGTCCAATGGAACAGAGGCTGGAAATTCCAAGGGATGCTTGGAGTGTGCCTGTTGCAAAGCCAACTGGGAACTGGTCCGCTGGTCAATACATTTTCCATAGACATATTTTGTCATGTGGGTACTGTGTCCAATAGCAATCAGTTTATTTCTTGGATGAACAGTGGAATGTGTTTGGGTAGTAGACATTTTTTTAAAACCTATTAAGGAGACAGAGAGAAAGGATAGTTTGTTAAATGCTGGGAATCAGGAGGCCTGGGCTGTGGTCTCAATTCATCATGGATGTAATGTGTGACTTTGGGAAAGTCATAGTATTTCTCAGTTTCAGTTTTGCTATGTGAAGTAGTGAAGAATAATTCATAAATATTTGTAAAGTACTTTGTGATGCATGTATAGCAGGTTCTGTAGGGATGCAAAGTTTTGCATTTTTATTATTTTACTTTAAAAATATTTCCCCTGCTTCATTGTGACTAACAAATGAGATTTGCATGGCTTATAGATAATAGGGTGCCCCTTTTGCAAATAGTTCTCAGAGATGCACATCAGAAGTTATAGATGTAGGCTGTATTGTGGGGAAAGGTTTTTAAAACACTAAATATTTTATTGCTAAGCAGTAGAATGTCAGGGGTCCATACCATAACAATACATTTTGTCAGTGATGCTGGTACTAAGAATTGTTTATAGTGGTCATTTGGCTGCTAGTTGATCAATTATTCAAACGGATGATTTATTTTGTGAATCATTTTGCCGCATATGGGTGAGATATTTATGCTGTTGGCTGCAGCCTTGCATAGTGTGCCTGTTTCTGCCCTGTTGAAGTTCAGAAGAGCTTTACCATTGACTTCAATAAGCGCAGGATCAAAGCCAGTATGAGCAAGCACTTTTCAAGCTGTCTCACGCAGCTCTGATATTCAACATCCCTTCTATTTCTGCTCTGGACCTATCTTGCTTCCTATATCAAATGTGTTTCAAGAATATACTAAGGAAATCTAAATACTAACACATGCCTGTGACATGAGACTCCTAAAGTGATTTGTAGTTATTATGGGGCAGATTCTGTCACCTTTATTCATGGGATTCCTGGTACTGTAAGGTACTACTCAATGCATATCCTATAAGGGTTGCTTTTAAAAAGCCATCCTTTGCCAATAGTTACCATGTAGTGGTAGCACAGAGTACCATAGTTTCCCCCGTTCACTTTAGAAATATGGGCAATAACTGTGCAGTGAGTAAACTATGTGGTGAATCTTGGCAAATGTTTAATTATCAGTGGCTTCGACTGTATTTTGATGAGGATTTGAACCCAGAGGTGAATTAACTCAATGCACTTAACAAAATGGTCAACTTTACTGACTTCTTTTGAAGACTATTGAACTACTAGAAGGGATAGATTCCTGCAGACCCTGCCCAGTGTTGTTCAAGACAGTCCAGTCTCCTAATAGTTTTGGTTTTCTCAAGTTATTTTCCTATTTATCCTGAGACAGCTTTTAATAAAGTTGCTGAGTGCAAATGAGCTTCGCAGACTCATCTAATTTTCACTTTTCAAGTTCCTGAGGGAGCTACAAAACTGTTTTCCTCAATTCATAACACTATTAATCTAACCATAAATCTAGAGGAGACATGAAAGGATAGAATGGAATTCATCACATTTTAGCTGGAAAAGAGGGGTATTTCTTCAAAAAGTTTGGATGCTAGAACACTATTAGCAGGTACAAATAGAGCAACTTTTCCTTTCCACATTTTTCCCCTTTTCCTCTGGGTTAAATTATTCCAGACTTATTTTTAAACTAAGAACTCTTAAAGTAAAACAAAGGTGGCTATTCAGCTAAGCAGAGTTCCCTAATCTATTCTATTTATAAAGGAAAATGCTTTCCTTTCTTTTTAATGATGGCAATAAAACACTTGACGGGTTGCAGGAAGAAGCTGTATCTCTATGAAGATAGAGGTACTGGCTTATTGCATATACACACAAGGCTAGAGATTAGTATTATTGATTATTTCAGAATCACTAAGTCCCCAGTTAGGATTGGGGACCAATTGTGTAAGGTGCAATGCATAGGTAAATATGGTTCCTGCCTTGAAGACCTTGCAATCTTTCTGATTCAGGGATAGCACATAAATATATGCTTAAGTATAAGTAAGTACTAATATCACACTGAAGACAATGGGATTTAAGCACCTACTTAAAGCTCAGCATGTGCTTAATTATCAGAGGCTTCTACTGTATTTCCGTGAGGATTTAAACCTAGAAGTGAATTAACTCAGTGCACCGAATCAATGACCTATAAATGATCAACTCTGCTGACCTCTTTTGAAGTATATTGAACTAATAGAAGGGACAGATTCCTTCAGGCTCTGCCCAGTGCTGTTCAAGACAGTCTAGTCTCCTAATAGTTTCTCAAGTTATTTTCCTATTTATCTTGAATAGGGATGCTTTTACTGATCAGGGCCTAATCTACAACAGTAGGCAATAAGTGTATGTGACAAACAATAGGAGGGAAGGAGGAAGGTTAAACAGAGGGTGTCAGTAATGGTTTCAAGCAGTTACATATGTCAGCTATGCACATAACTCAATGGTTTTAGTTCAAGTGAACTATAAGGATATATGAAAGCTTGAACAGAACGGATTTTAGATACTAGCTTTCCTTAAGAAGAACCAAGACAACTGCTTTAAGAGACCTGGGTAGGTGGAACTATTAACCCTCACTATTGATTTTTAATTTTTCTTTTTTTATTTATTTTTTTCATGTAGAAAGTTGAAGGAAAGAGTTCATTTCAGAAACCATTGATTTTAAGGATCTTAGGTTAGGGAAAGAAAGCTTTATTAGTTTATACAGTCAACTGTGAAAATCTTGAAAAGCATGCAATATCTTTTGCTCTATAGATTGATTTCTGAGTCTTCCTTAAAAGTAGTAGTAGCAGCAAAAGAATAAAACCCAACTGAGAAAGCTCATGATGAAAAAAATCTGAGTTTGCCAAAGTGGATCATTTGAGACTGAAGTGTATGGACACAAGAGTATTGATAAGGTAGACTGCTGCTAGCAATGATGACTACTGACAGAGTTGTATAGCTTCAGGAAAAATATTAGTGTTTTTATGACTAGAGCTGTGTGTGGGGAAAATTGCCTTTGAACCGTCTAGCTATGCACATATATGGCCCACATAAATGCTTGGCAGATATGTAAAATTTTTCATCACTGATTTCCTATGTAAATAGAAGATTTTGAATATTCTAGAGTCAGTCACAACATTTTCACCTGCTAGATCCACAGCACTGGAAGGTTACTATCATACATAAAGAACTTCAAGCATGTCACTTTCCTCCTCATCACTGGACCCTACCAAGTTCACCCATTTTGGTCAATTTCATGGTCATTGGATTTTAAAAAAAGTAAATTTCATGATTTCAGCTATTTAAATCTGAAATTTCACAATGTTGAAATTTTAGGGGTCCAGACTCAAAAACGAGTTGGGGGGGGGGTCACAAGGTTATTGTAGGGGGATTGCGATACTGCTACCCTTAATTTTGTGAAGGTGGCAGCGCTGCCTTCAGAGCTGGGTAGCTGGAGAGTGGCAGCTGCTGGCCGGGAGCCTAGCTCTGAGGCAGAGTCGCTGTCAGCAGCAGTGCAGAAGTAAGGATGGCATGGTATGGTATTACCACCCTTACTTCTGTGCTGCTGCCTACAGAGCTGAGCCCTAATCAGCAGCTGCTGCTCTCCAGCCACCCAGCTCTGAAGGCAGTAATGCAGAAGTAAGGGTGGCATGCTATATTATTGCCACCCTTACCTCTGAGCTGCTGCTGGGGAGTGCTGCTTTCAGAGCTGGGGCCCGGCCAACAGCTGTCACTCTCCAGCCACCAGCTCTGAAGGCAGCTCTGAAGTGAAGGTGGCAATACTGTGACACTCCCCCCCAGATAACCTTGTGACCCCCCTGCAACTCCCTTTTGGGTGAGGATCCCGATTTTGAGAAACACTGGTCTCCCCCTGTGAAATCTGTATAGTATAGAGCAAAAACACCTAAAAGTCCAGATTTCACAGGGGGAGACCACATTTCACGGTCCATGACGCATTTTTCATGGCCTTGAATTTGGTGGGACCCTACTCATCACCATCCTTCCTCCATGCCCGAAGATATTTTTACTTGTAGTGTTGCATTTTATATATATACACCCATTCTTAAAGTGACTCTCTATAAATGGTATTGTGGGATTTTATGTGTCCTATTTCGTACTGACTTTCAAAGCAAATTTGGATCAAGATGCTTTTTCTGACAACCTTGCAAACTTAGCCTGGGGTCTGAAAGTCAAACTGGATCCTTACATCCCACACATCATCACTATTAATAAAGATTCTTCAGGCCAAAGAAAAACTCTGTGGCAACCCACTGTCTTCAAATAATGCCCTTAGTGACACCTGCAGTCAGGGTTGGCTCCAGGCCACAGCGCGCCAAGCGTGTGCTTGGGGCGGCATGCCACAGGGGGCGCTCTGCCGGTTGCCGGGAGGGCGGCAGGCGGCTCTGGTGGACCTCCCGCCGGCGTCCTGCAGAGGGTCCGCTGGTCCCTCGGCTCCGGTGGAGCATCCGCAGGCACACCTGTGGGAGATCCACCGGACCCACGGGACCTGCGAGCGGCAGAGCGCCCCCCGTGGGGTGCCGCCGTGCTTGGGGCGGCGAAATGGCTAGAACCAGCCCTACCTGCAGTGCAAAGGTGAATGAGCGCCTAATCCAAGGCCCACTGAAGTAAATAGAAAGAGTCCCATCCACTGAAATGGTCACAGCAGGCTGAAGATGCTGTTAAGCATCTCAGTCACATCCCCTTTCTTGTTGATGTCAGTGGCTTGACTCTGGATTTGCACTGATGTAACTGAGAGCAGAATGTAGCCCTACATATTTTATATTTCATTTGAATGTACATGCCCTTTCCATTTTTCTTTCTTTTTTAATTTTATAAAATTTAATTATATGTCTTTTGAACTTTAACAAATAGTTTGTAATTTAATAAAATAGCACTATTGTTACTGCTGCTGCTGTTAGTTTATTTATCATGCCATGGGAATATTTTTCTGGACTGCAGGAGATCCCTGGGCTAACTAAAGTAGATATCTTTCAGCTAGCTAATATAAAAGCTACAATACATTACACAAGACTAAGAAAATGCTGCTGCTACAGAAGGATGCAAAAAATAAATAGTCAGACGAGAAATTGAGGGAACAAACCTCATTGTTCTTTTTGATGAGTCTGTAAGCATTTACACATACCTAGCATTTTGCTGCATACTAGTTAGCAACATGTATCCTTCATTCAATGATTTCTATTTCATATTGGACTATATTACTTTAGTCTTTGCAATCTAGGGAAGGATCTGCCCGTATTTCATAAAGCATGGTTGTTCAGTATCAGAGGGGTAGCCATATTAGTCTGTATCCACAAAAACAAGGAGTCTGGTGGCACCTTAAAGACTAACAGATTTATTTGGGCATAAGCTTTTGTGGGTAAAAAACCCACTTCTTTAAGGTGCCACCAGACTCCTCATTGTTTTTGTGGATACAGATAAGAAATAGGTTTTTTACCCACGAAAGCTTATGCCCAAATAAATCTGTTAGTCTTTAAGGTGCCACTGGACTTCTTGTTTTCATGGTTATTTAGTAATAATAGTCATCAAAGTATACTGGTGTTGAATCAAGTTCACATGTATGCAAAGATTGGCAACCTTTGGCACTTGGCCTGCAAGGGTAAGCACCCTGGTGGGCCAAGCCAGTTTGTTTACTTGCTGCGTCTGCAGGTTCAGTCAATCATGGCTCCCACTGACCGCGGTTTTCAGCTGCAGGCCAATGCGGGCAGCAGGAACTGGTGGCCAGCACATCCCCCGGCCTGCGCCGCTTCCTGGAGCACCCATGGAGTTGGCGCCTATGCCTGGCGGGCCGCGTGCCAAAGGTTGCCGATCCTTGGCATAGGCTAAACTCAGTATTCTGTCACAGAATTGGTATAGTGATGTATGTGAAATTATCTGTGATCACTTGATATTGGCCAGAACTAAACTGGCAAGGAATAATGTGCTGATTCCTTGATAGAGTGTCTCCCTGTACTATTTGATCCACTTCCTTAATGCACCCTTTGAAATACAGAACAGTACAATTTTGTTCTGTGGTGTCACACATACACATTATGTCACAAAATGTTCTACAGAATAAAATACAGTTACAAAATAAAAAAAAAAAGCAAGCAAAAGGGACAGAGAAATTAAGAGGTGTGTCTCTTAATGGAGGCATAGATAACCTAAGGAAGATGAGATATAATAGTAGATGTGATAGATTCAGTGATTTAGAAAGGCTGTTGCAGACGGCAGGCAGGATCCACAGAGGAGAAGCTCCTGCATTGAGAGTGGTGAGATTGTATGCGAGTACAGATAGGTGACTGGTTCTGGAGGGGTGGATGGAATTGAGTCTCACGGGGGGACTTGAAAGAGGCTGTTTTCCATGCAGGAAAAGGAAGTAAGTTCATTAAGGGCTCAATAATGAAGGCAAATGGCTTTGAACTGGGTTCTGAACTGAACATGGAGCCAATAGAGTTGTGTTCAGATGGCGATGATGTGGTTAAACTTTGTAAGGAAGCAGGAAGTAGCACTCTGTCTATACTGGAGGGTGGAGAGCTAGCACCCTCCTTGTAGACACCTTGCCTATCACAGGGAGTTAAAACATTAATTTATTGAAAGATTCCCTTTAAATAAATCCAAAAGTAGTCTCTGGTTTGGGTGGGGATGAGGGTGGGGGGCTCAGTAAAGAAAATAGCCATCTCATGGCTACCCTGCTACAGCCCCACAGTCCATTTGTTTGCTGCTTCTCCCCTACTGGTGGAAGTGAGGGCAATCTCTGTTTCTGTCAGAAGATAAAAGAACCTTCAATTCATCAGCTGACATGGTGTGGTGAAAAGAACCAGAGGAAGGAGAATGCAGCTAAATCATTATGCAGCAAGTGAAAGGCAGAGAAGCAGACTACACAAAGTCTTTCTCTCTTGAATCCGATTCATATATAGGTTTAATAGACTATTTTGATATTTTAATTGTTTCTGTTAAGAACAAAGATAGATACTTCTGTTTACAAGGTGACACAGCTAACAGTGCCATAACTGGAGATTAAGCGATAGCATCAATAGTATCTTACAGTTAATTTTCATGGATACTAACAATACCAGTAATGAGGAAGGACTCTTGGGGGTTTCATGTTGTGATCAGTTCCTCTAGATACCTGAAAATGTCCTCAGAAGGCTTGCAATGTTTATCTCTGCTGTCAGATGCAGCCAATAACTCCTATCAGAACATCTAGGTGAAAATTGCATAAAATTGAATAGGTACAAAATTAACACAGATCACACATCACTCCATATGGCAACTCACCGTGTGAAGACAACTCAAGGTGCTTTAAAATAGGTGGAAAGTTGCTAACAAATACTATTCTGAAAAGCATTTTTTCAGTTGTCTAAAGAAAGTTTGCCAACCATGTCTTGAGCCAAAGTATGCCAGTGGTTTTTCATGATTTTATTACATTAGTTTAATTTGACCTAGAAAAAATTGTAGATACCTGATTCCAGGCAGTGCCAGGCTGAGCATGAGAGTCACTAGCTCTGTCATTCTATGCCAAAGTCAAGTATATTAAGAAGGGAAAATCAAACAGGTGTCAGAGAATATTAAAAACAATCAGTTCAAATTTGTTGTGTCTATTTTATGTTTGCTGTCTATGGTACTCTTGCTTATCTCGCTCTAAATTCTGGATATGCTGTGTAACAGCTTGGATTCGAGTTCAACAGAGATCAGCACTCTTTGTTGTCTGGATCAGATAGGGTGAAACTCCCTTACTGTACAACAGCTACAACTGCCTGGGGAGAAAAGGAATCCTGATTTTTATTTTGGCTGAGGTTGAGTACAGTGTCACATACATACATCATAAACCAATTCAGTGTCTTGCCACCCACTGGCAGAGAAAACTCACAGTAGAACTTCTCTGGCATACAGGGACAAACTTTTAGCCAGCTGCAACTAGGCCTTTAAATTGTACATGAAACTTTATATGTATAATCACTGCATTTGCACTTGCACACACATTAATTGTACCCATTTATTTGCACAATGTTGTGTGTTCAGGTTTAGTCGCCATATTTTGAAAATGTGCCCCATATAAATAAAATATAAGTACAATGTGAGTACTATAGGTCCACTATTGATATCCAGGTATATACCAAATGCAGCATGAGATACAGTTTTCAGCTTCCTGAGGACAAATCTCATAGCTGTCAAACTTGTTGTTTTTTCCTGAGTGCTCTTATTAATAAACTGCTGCTCTGTGTCTGTCTAACAGCACCTTCTGCATTTATGATTGTATTGTGCATCACGGCATGCCTGCCATGGTGGGGGGAGTATGGTTTTACTGTAAGTAACTTGCAGCCTAGTGTGTATACAAATTTCAAAGGGGTATCAGTAGCCATATTCCTGGCGTAAACTAAGGGTTCAGGTGTGTTCTTCAGGCATGGCCCTGCATTGTGGGCAGGTAGGCCACATACATCCCAGAGCATCAGAGGTAATGGCTGCTGCAGCACCCTTAATTGACGGTACTGAACACGCTATCTCTAGCTACTTCCTTTGGCTTGTATAGAGGCCCTGCCTCCTTTCGGCCCTTTCCTGTAGGATAACATTTTCCGAAGTGCCTAACTATAATTTAAAAAGGAGATTCAGCGATGGGACTTAGGCTCCTAAGTCATTTTGGTACTTTTGAAAAAATTTCCCACAGAGTTTGAGGAAAACCTCTTTTCTATAGTTTTTTTTGTTGTGTTCATTTTTTTGGGGACCCATTCTATAAAATACAGTAGAAAATTATGACTCTGCTATTGAGTTCTATATAACAGTTAAAAAAAATCAACAGGAGTCTTTCCATTGACTTTAATGGAGCTGGATCAGGTCCTTAGTGAACATCAACTTGGCAACCAATGGCTATCAGTGGTAGTTGGTCTTAGAAAATGTATCTTAACATTGCCAGCAGTTTTGAAGTGCAGTTTATTCAAATAAAAATGCCTTGTATATTTATTTTGATTAACAAATTGGGGGATAGTATAGAAAATTTCAATATATAATTAAGAAACTCATACCTCTCAGCATTTTATCTACAAGTTTCTAGCATTTAGACATTAGCCAAAATGGCCACAGGCTATTGTGTTGGAATTTTTGAAACTTTTCAGCATTATGCCTTAAATGTAAACAGAGAAATTCTAAATCTTGTAAGAATTTGCAGATAATTACACTGAGACAGCAGCAGAGAAACTGATTAGCAGTTGAAGACAAATATTAAGAGTGGATTCATGGAACTATCAAAACAATGGAGATGACCACTTGAAGCAACAGACAAATATATTGACCTTCAAAACTTTTCCCACCATGTGTGTGAACAACCCAGTATGATAGCCACTCAATAGGGAATCAACATTTGATCTCTCTCCAATCATTTAATCGTGTGGTTACACATGTGCATGCAGTGTAGGGCCCTAAAAGCAATGGTCATTCAGGGTTAGCAACTCTTTAAAAAATCTGTAATCCCTGATACAGGAAGCCTTTTCATTGTTGGTGTGCAAAGTTTGCATTTGTGTGTGTAATGTCTGTATGTAGAAGCAAAATCAGAACTAGTAAGAAACTAAAAACAAACAAAGCAGGCCCTGATAGGTGGAATTATAGGGATTACTCAGGGATAATTAATATCTGGAATTTATTCTATGTATGGAAATATTTATCTTGTTAAAAATGTAATGTGTGTACTCTATCACTAATGAATATATGTGAAGAACTTTTAAATCCTCAGATTGAAAACACTATACAAGCGCTGTTGTTGTATTAATGTATAGAGGGATCATCCTCCCCAGTGGAACTTGGGAGGGAGGCTTCTCCCCTTCAGGTGTTTTCCCCATATTATTCTGTCAGGAGTGTCATTCTCCGCTTCAGGGAACAAGCAGAAGGTTTGACTCCTGTCATAAATGGATAGGTAAGGTAAGGGTTAAGTTTCTTTTACCTGGAAAGGGGTAACCAAACACCTGACCAGAGGACCAATCAGAGAACTGGATTGTTTAAAGTCAGGGGCGGGAATTTGTATACCAGGGGTCTTTTGTTGTTTTCTCGGCTGTGAGTAAACAAGGTTTCCTCCTAACTCCATCTTATCTTAAAGTTTCTTCTAAACATCTGTAAGTACCCAGGAACGCAAAGTAATTCGGCTATGATGATCTTTGTGGTGTATTCACATGTATGTTGATTTGTTGGACTGGTTTAATTGGGCTATCTTTTAAATC
>NC_133787.1:17045485-17233694 GCF_003597395.2 Chelonoidis abingdonii | reverse complement strand
AGGCTCTCTAATTAAATTCCTGACCTGGTGGCAGCCCCAAATACCCAAGCTGGTAGTGAGCTTGGGGGAGTTTCAGGTAAGCCCCCAGACTTTTGGACGCTAAGGTCCAGGTTTGGGACAGGACCAGATTGTGGACGCTAAAGTCCAGGTCTGGGACTGGGAGGCTGAATTACCACAACTCTCAGATCCTAATGATCCTGGAGATCTGCTGGAATTATGTACAGGGAGACTCTGTGCACCAGTAAGTTGGGGTTCCCATGTTAAGGTTAATTCACCCACAGGATGAATTAACTTTTGGCTGGAGTTACTGATGATGTGCTGGGGAAGAAGATACTTAGATCTTCCTGGCCCTGCTCCCATACTCATTGTCCTCATTCTTGGATCCCCAACCTGGAGAGGTCCTCCAAGGATTTGGAGCCAGAGAAAGGAATGGTGCCTTTCAGTGTATGCAAGTAGAGACTGCACATACAGGATTCCTCTGATGCATGGCCCTGGAGGTAAATCCACGCACCCTATTGTTACACTATGCATGCTCAGTATATGCTTTTGGGGGCAAGGATGTCTTTATGTTGTGTTTGTACAGTGGCTAGAACAGTGGTATCCTGGCCCATTACTGGATCACCTAGATGCTATCACAATACAAATAAATAATAGCAGTCTAAGTATTTTATATATTATTGATTTCAATGGAGTTATGCTGAGTTATACCAGCTGAGAATTTGTCTGTCTGATATTTTCTCAGGGGTTTAAATGCTGGTGTTATGACATCAGAAACCATGGTGACATTTTAAACGAAATTTGGATTTGTAATCACTGATCGATAGTTCTTACTATGCATAGCCCTCTTAAACTTTTAATACAGTGTAGGCTGGTTAAGGTGGACTCAACAATCTAAACCCCATTTTTCTGGCTGATGTGGTGTCTACTCAAGATAAACAGTGGCTGTTCCTAATGGAACTAGATTAGAGAAAGAAGGAAAAGAGCAGAGGTGGGACTTTGCGAACAGTTAGGGAGTGTGTGGAAAGCTCCCGGATAATAAGCTAACTTTCAGGCAATAGCACAAGACAAAAATTCCCAATGGTTTGGACATAGAACTGTTTTGCTCAGGTTGCCTCATTATTTGAAAAATTCCCATCCACCTTCACAGGACTGAATATTACAGGGCACATAAAAAGTACGTTTACTTCTTAGGCTTAGCCCCTATTCAGGGTGGGGCCATCTTTGTATATAACTTGTTCTTGTGGAGTGGTTACTTTCCTAAGGCTTTGATTATGGTTAGGCACTGGGTAATTGGCATCCTCCAAGGCTTGTGTAATTCCAAGATCTTGGAGGAGCTAAGAAAGAGAATATCCACTACCCTTCTCTAATGTATCCAGGCTTTCTACTTCCGTGATGAAGGTGCATTCACTAATAGTTGAATAGAGAGCGAGGGCTCACCTGTGAACTTACTCTGGTGGGCTGCAGGGTAAACTCTCTAAAATGCTACGTATTTGTATTTCTCAGAATCCAGTCTTCAAAAGTAAGTACTGTAAAGGTTTTAATTATGGCTAAAACTTGCCAGGTACTGCTCTCTCTGTACATCTCTCAGATACAGTTTATTGTATATTACTTTTCATAGTATTTTCTGCTCCTGCAATATATGATCTTGGAAATGCAAGAGATTATCAAAGTGGCAGCCTCAGGCAGGAAAAAGATTGGTGTACATGTGCGCATACACGCTCCCTTCCACTGTTAAGTCACGATTTTGGGTTTGGAGGGTGATTTCTTTTCTAATGTTGTCTTCTCTTTGTTGTAGCAAATGTGAGCAGACTAAATACGGAAAACTGTTAACTGTACAGTGTGTGGTACTAAGCAAACATATAGTGTATTCTCAAGCACCCTCCATCAGTGGTTGCACGTATACTTCTCTTTAATTGTATTAATCTGTGTATTGTATGGAAAATACGAAATAATGATGTAGACTTGCCTAGTGATTAGGCTTTAATTAGGCTTTGTAGGCACAGTCCTGCTGTGTGGGGGGAAGGACGAAAGTGCAAGGGGGAGAGGGAGCCACAGGGAACTCTACAGTGTACGTTATCTAACTAAGGGTTGGTCTACACTACTTGCTGGATCGACAGGCAGCAATCGATCCAGCAGGGGTCAATTTATCACGTCTAGTCTAGACGCGATAAATCGACCGCTGAGTGCTCTCCCGTCAACTCTGGTACTCCACCAGGGTGAGAGTCGCAGGCGGAGTTGAAGGGAGAGCATCAGCCATCGATTTACTCCAGTAAAGACACCACAGTAAGTAGATCTAAGTACATCGACTTCAGCTGGGTAAATAACATAGCTGAAGCTGAGTGACTTAGATCAACACCCCTCCCTCCCCCAGTGTAGACCAGGCCTTAGGGACATGTAATGCCTTGTTGTGCAGAGCATGTGTGCCAGGTACTATTTCCCTGCTGTATGAGGTGCAGTTTAAACTCTCTCTATTGTGACTGGTCAACAGAGATGTCTGGTGTGTGTCAGCAGGGGAGCTATACAGAAAGCATTATTATTGGGGCCCCCTTTTTGGGTATAAATGGTCCCCTTTGTTTATTGACTTATGGTGCATGATCTGGTCCCATGCTTTTAATTTTGTGTGTTCTTGTTTATTTCCATGATGCACTGAGTGTAAAAAAACTGCAGTGATCTTATTTCTGTGGACCAACGGCAAGTGCTCTGCAGACAACCATGGTTCCAGACAAATCTGAGAATTGGTGCTCTACAAAACCAGAAATAATACTGTTACTTCACAGCTTGTGAAATTCACCTTTCTCTGCACGAAGCCCCAACTAATCAGACTTTGTGCGTGGAACTCCTTGAGAAGAGCTTGTAGTTCTCCTCCACGCCTATCTACGAGGTCAAGCTGAAATCGTGGCCTCTACCCCCTCTGCATTCCTTGTTCTTGTGGAAGCTAGCCCATAGTTAGTAGTTCTAGGAGCTATGCCAAGCTACGCCAGCTGACAATCTGACCCATTACATTTTCTAGTCGACATTCTCTCTTTTCCCTCCTCCATTTTATCGCTCATTCTCTGATAATAGTGTATTACAATTATATTTCTTCTGTCACACAAGAGTACCATACCATCACGCTATTTTAATATTTCACACAATCCTCCTTTGTGTTATATAGGTTTTCCCATCTTCAGAGCAGTTTCTCTGATAGTTGTTTTTCTTTATTTGAGATAGAGCACCAAGAAAATGTAATACTGTTGCACTTTTATATAAATTCTTTACTTAACTAATGGGACCAATCAAAGGCCAGCAAATGCAGACTGAAGCTATTGCATTGTCTAGGCAATGCGAAAGATAGGGAACTGCATACTTTCAAATGTGCTGAAGTAGTTCTGTGGAGTTACTCACAAGTGGCTGGAATTAAATTGACTAAGTGGTTTCTCCAAGCACAGCACCTGTCATATCTTGTCTTCTTTTCATAACTTCAAAGATATGAAAGTCATAAAATCAAACCCAGGAAGGGTCAGAAGTCAGCAGCTTCTTTGATTGATGCTTTGTCATATTTTGGCTCATTACCTCACCAAGTATTTTCTCTACTAAATCTCAACATTTATGAACTCGTGCAAAATAAATATTATTAAAAAGTAGGCAAGCAGGTCAGAGAGGGTCTAAACAAGATACATGAATCAAGCCCTTGTGCCTTCAGGATGCACTCAAAATAAAAGGTACAATAGAGATTACATTCACAATAATTGTTATATATTTCTTTGACCTTACAGTGGCTGGAAACATTGTTCAAGGAAATATTTTTTGCTGCTGTGTACAGAAGAATCTTTTTAATGAACACCATAGGGTTTACAGATCGCTCTTAATGAATAAGGAACTAGTGTCCTGCAGGTAAATTGCCACCTATCTTTAGAAATAAACCAATCAATGAAGGTGATGTATAGAATGATTGAGTTACATGTGCTTCTCCAAATAAGAAAACAAATATATCAATGTCCTTAATGTTGTATATAAAGAACACTTCAAGAGCTGGCAAAAACTCAGTTGGACTCCTGTTTTAGATTCTAAGGATCAATAATAGCAGTTAAACTGAGATTTAGTGACTGCTTTAAACAGTTGCAGCCGCAATATTCAAAGACACTAAACATTGTCTCAACAAAAAAGCAAAACAAAACAAAAAACCCTCTGATGTTTGTTACAATCTTTTGCCACTTATTTGCAAAAGACATTTTATGGCTTTCAAAAAAAAAAAAAAAGAAGCAATCTCTTTTGGATGCTATTGTAACATCCTATGTTAATTACTGTAAAAGATCAATTGGTTTTAATAAGAACTTTAAACACCCAATAACATGCAATAGAAACCTGCTAAATTAATATATTTGTGCAAACAAATTAAAATTCCTTAAACAGATCTATTCCCTTCTGAGGTAATTGAGGTGGTCTCTGGTGTTTTGTGGGATTTCATGTTCTGTATCATGGATGTGGTGTCCGTGAAACATATTCCTTTAGAAATATATAGCACCTGTCATCCTCAAAGAAACCAAAGTGCTGCATAAATGTATGTATAGGGATTACTTCATCCACCACTCAAATGCAGGAGAATAGGCACACAGGCAGCACATAGAGCCCAGCAGTGGGAGGAGTGAGAAATTTTGTCAAAGCACGCAAGGGCAAACCCCTTCTGTTATGAAAAGTGCCCTGGGCTCTTATATGTCTGTGTGCCATATTGAGCCATGAGTGTCTAAGAAGAACTCCCCACTGATTTTAGTGGGGAGTTCTGCTTAGAAACTGACAGCGTGATATGAGGTGTTGTAGTAGCCTTGACTCTGTCACCAATAAGAGATATTACCTCACCCACCTTGTCTCTCTAGCATGATATGAATCATTTGTTCATTAGAACTCACCTGAAAGCTCTGTCTCACTCCATGCAGTAATTTGCATGGAACTTCAATTTATCTATCTGAGAAGGATGAATGACTGAATTAATCCTACTGGGACTTGAACCTGTGTTCCTACTAGGGCTGTCAAGTGATTAAAAAAATTAATTGTGATTAATTGTGCTCTTAAACAATAATAGAATATCATTTATTTAAATATTTGTGGATGTTTTATACATTTTCAAATATATTGATTTCAATTACAACACAGAAATACAGTGTACAGTGCTCAGTTTATATTTATTTTATATTACAAATATTTTCACAGTAAAAAATAAAAATAAATTGTATTTTTCAATTCATCTAATACAAGTACCGTAGTGCAATCTTTTTATCATCAAAGTTGAACTTACAAATGTAGAATTATGTACAAAAAACGACATTAAAAAATAAATCAATGTGAAACTTTAGAGCCTACAAGTCCACTCAGTCCTACTTCAGCCAATCGTGCAGACAAATAAGTTTGGTTACAATCTGGAGGAGATAATGTTGCCTGCTTCTTGTTTACAAGAAAGTGAAAACAGGAGTGAATGGCACTCTTATAGCCAGCGTCACAAGATATTTATGTGCCTGATGAGCTAAAGATTGTCCCTTCATGCTTCAACCACCATTCTGGAGGACATGCGTTCATGCTAATGATGAGTTTTGCTCGATAACAATCCCAAGGAGAGCAGACCGACATATGCTCATTTTCATCATCTGAGTCAGATGCCACCAGCAGAAGGATTTTCTTTTTTTTGGTGGTCCGGGTTCTGTAGTTTCCTCATCGGACTGTTGCTCTTTTAAGACTTCTGAAAGCATACTCCACATTCTGTCCCAATCAGATTTTGGAAGGCACTGCAGATTCTTAAACCTTGCGTTGAGTGCTGTAGCTATTTTTGGAAATCTGACATTGGTATCTTCTTTGTGTTTTGTCAGATCTGCTGTGAAAGTGTACTTAAAATGAATGACGTGCTGGATCATCATCTGAGATTGCTATAACATGAAATATATGGCAGAATGCGGGTAAAACAGAGCAGGAGACATACAAGTCTCCCCCAAGGAGTTTAGTCACAAATTTAATTAACACACCATTTTTTTAATGAGCAACATCATCCTGGAAGCATGTCCTCTGGAATAGTGGCCAAAGCATGAAGGGGCATATGAATGTTTAGCATATTGGGGCACATAAATACCTTGCAATGCTGGCTACAAAAGTGCCATGCGAATGCCTGTTCTCACTTTCAGGTGACTTTGTAAATAAGAAGCAGGCAGCAGTATCTCCAATAAATGTAAACAAACTTGTTTTTGCAATTGGCTGAAGAAGAATTAGGACTGAGTAGACTTGTAGGCTCTCAAGTTTTACATTGTTTTGTTTTTGAGTGCAGTTATGTAACAAAAAAGATCTACATTTGTAAGTTGCACATTCACAATAAGGAGATTGCACTACAGTACTTGTATGAGGTGAATAGAAAAATACTATTTCTTTTGTTTATCATTTTTACAATGCAAATATTTGTAATAAAAAATAATAATATAAAGTGAGCACTGCACACTTTGTATTTTGTGTTGTAATAGAAATCAATATATTTGAAAATGTAGAAAAACATCCAAAATATTTAATAAATGTCAATTGGTATTCTATTGTTTAACAGTGCAATTAATCACAATTAATTTTTTTAATAGCCTTTCTATTATAAAATAAAATATTGTTCTCTTATGATTCTTAGATGTTTCTTTTTTTCAATATTGCAAAGCAGATTGCATTTCGTGCATATGGGTAGCATATCTAACGGAAGAAAACTGGTTTGAGGAAGAAAATTAAGGACTATTTTCTATGTGAGAAATATAACAGATTACAAATCCTCAAGTATTCTGACTCAAAAGAGTTAGGCATAGAGTGAAAATATGATTTCATGTGTTTTAAATGTACATTTATTGTTCCTGTTGCTTCTAGCAAATTGCATTGGACAATTTACAGTAGCTAACATAAAACCAAATGGTACAATAAATACTGAATTGCATATTTTATAGTGCTTTTCCCTTGAGTGTACGTGTCCGGTTTCTGAGCGTTGAGATTCTTTTTAGCCTATTTAAAGAAACCCTTTCTCAAAACAACGCTCTAGCAGTGTGTACTAATGTAATCTTGGTATTAATGCCCTGTATCTAAAGTGTAAAGAAATAATTTCTAACTCTTGTTTAAAGAGCTTAGGGTGGGAGCTTGCTTTATATCATTGTACTTTTTTGATCTCTTTGTATTGAAACAGTAAGGAACAAATATACATGGACATCATATGAGAGGGTTGCACTTTTCAAGTTGGTTAGATGGAAGCTAATTGATGAACTAGCACTTGGCTGAGCACTCAAGGGTTAACATATTGTTAATGTAGCCTCACACTTTACAAGGCAGCACTAACACGAGGGAGGGGAGACAGCATAGCAAACAGAGACAAACATACACCTTGTGTGTGGGGGAGAGAGAGAGAGAGAGAGAGATACACTGCCCCTTTAAGTAAGCTGACCCACTCTTAAGTGAGTTTTCTTTTTAAGTGGATCAGGAAGTTGAGACTAGCAGCTGCTGCCCCAGGCTCGCTCTGTCTCCCTTGGTCTGTGTCCCCACCATGCACTATATGGAGAAGAAGGGGTAAGCAGCGTGTAGCGGGACGGGGACACCCTGACATTAGCCCCCCCCTCTCCCCTGCACAGCAAGCAGGAGTCTCTGGGAGCAGCTCTAAGGCAGAGGGCAGGAGCAGCACATGGCAGTGGGGGGAGAGATAGCTGCAATTGATAACCTGCTGGGTGGCTGCAGCACAGGAAACTTAGGGGAGTGGGAAGCTGATGGGGAAGCTGCCAGTCCACCCTGGTTCCAAGCCTCCACCAGCTAGCTGCAACAGGCTGATCTTCCTGCAAGCAGTGGACAAAGCAGGCGGCTGCCAAAGATGTTAGAAGGGAGCATTGCACAACTTTAAACGAGCATGTTCCTTAATTGATCAGCATCATAACAACAAAACCATGTTAACTGGGATGACTTTAAGTGAGGAGTTATTGTACTGTTCCGTTTTGAGCTCTTCAAAAGGGAAACAACTTCAAGATGGCAAATTGTTTTGTGAAATGTTTTTTGCATTTTTGTACCAGCTCTCGATGGTATTGGCTCTCTGCCATTACTGCTAAGGATTCTCCAAGGCCCTGCTCCCGCTCCCAGTGAAATCAATAGCAAAACTCCCATTGATTCCAGTGGTGCAAGATCAGGGGTGGCTCTAGGTATTTTGCCGCCCCAAGCTTTGGATATTCTGTATGGGAAAGTTATATATATTCAAAAGTTTAGCTGTTTATTTCATGTTTATCAAAATCTATTGAGGTTGGCTCTTCAGTTAGTATGGTAGTGAGTATGGTATGGATACTCTAACAATTTGTTATCTAGGATAGATTTGAAAACCATGGAGAGTGGAGTTTGAAGATGAAACTCGTATGAGATTTCAGTATTTGTAGTTTTGACAAGGCTGGAAATACAATGAAAAATACAATAAAAGTACACTTCTGAACTTAAGATCATCAGGAAATGCTTAGGCCCCTGGGGATTAAAGTGACTCTTGAATCTTTTAGTTTGGGTTTTGAATGAAGTTACAAAAATTAGATTCTATTTTATCCAAACTTGTTTTCCTATCCCTAATGAGACTATGTGATAGATAGCACTTCTGATTGTAGCTGGTGTATAATTTGATATGTTGATCACTTTAGATATGCAGTTACATATTAGTAGGAAACTCTTTTAGATCTGCTGTGGATGGAATTGCCAAACTATTTTCTTAGAATTATGTAGATTATTGCTGGCATTTCTGAGAAAACTGTAGTAGACTATGCTTTTGTTAATATTTCTAAACGTGTGCATGTTATACTGTATGCATCTACACATAAAATCAATATTATTTGTTTAAGCTTGTTAACATGATTGACAGATTGGTTATTCTTTCTGCCCTGAAGTTCCTTCAAGTGTATAATATTAGCCACTGACTTGCACTGGCTAGTTTTGATTTAAATAAATACCTTCTTGATTCTCTTCCCTCAAGGCAGCAGCATATAGATTATATTTTCTATCAAATCAATACTTTTTTTATAATTGAGGCACAGGTAGAATGTATAGTAGGTTTCTAAACATGAGTATGTACATTATAAAAAAAGCCAAGGAACATTTAACTATTCTGATGAATACCACTATAAAGTACACACATTTTAAATCTCTTAGCAGAATTATGTTTTCCTAAACCACAATGTGGAATTGCATACAGAGTGATGATGAAAAATGCATCAGAAAACTGGAAGTTCTGTTGAGCTGAAAAGCTCCTTAAATTCTTGAATGAAATAGATTAAAAAGTAAATATTCTGATTTATTTTAACACTGGTACTGCATAGAAGTGGTAGTGATGGAAAAATACCTGGCTGCTGTGAAAATCAGATCAAAATGTTGTGATATTTTTAAAAATTGACAAATTGAGAAAAACTGTATTTAATTTTTTTGAAGGGATGGATGTGACAGTAATGTCGGTTATATACACCAGAAAAATCAATGAAATAACTTTTGCCTTCTTTTTGGTCCCTTGCCATAAACACGTGTAATAAGTCAACTTGACTGGCTGAGCAAACAGGGATCCTACCGGTCCCCTGTCTGTCTTTCAATTCCCTAACCCCTTATGGGCAAGAGCCAAAGAACAGCCAGTTTATTCATCTTTGCTCTCTGCAATCTCCTTTACTTTTAGACTGGCTCTTTTTCTTTTCCATAAAAATATAAATGATAGCTTTTACAGAATGCCCTTTTTGCACAGCAGGTCCTGAATTCCTCTTGGCTAGGCACAGCATATAGTAAAATAGTGCCTGTGGCATCTCACCTTCTGATCACTGCTAACATCTATCCAATAGGGTTGACAAGCAGAGTATACTTAAACTGCCACAGGCTATGACTGAGTCCTTTATACGCGTATAAAACTGTGCTTAGAAGTAGAGAAAGGAAACTGCCTTGTATTTTGGTGTCACAAAAATGTCCATCAGGTAAGCAGGTGGGAGGTCAGATCTCTGCTAGCAAGTGTTGCATTTAAGTCAGTGTCATTTGTAGGATATCTAGTTTCTTTATTGCAAAAGGCTATCATTTAAATCTTAACCTGAAACCAGAATGGAATTTGTGAATAAAAGTTGTTCTTCCAATTCTTATTGCCATCCATATATTATAATCATCACTAATTCCAAGAAGGTCCCTGGTAAATGACCACAGTACAGCTTGGTCAGCTTGTGTTTCTTGCCTACAATATATTTTTGTTTAGTTTTGCTGTCTTCTGTGAATAACTCCATAGTTTGTTTTACAAATTGACAGCTTTCAAGCATCATTGGATAGCATGACAACTCACCAGGGGAGTGAGAAATGAACTTTTTAAACATTAAAATAAGGAAACATCTTGGGTACTTTCCATCGTTATATCTTTCAAATTTGGAAATTTATTTGTGGTGAAACACAGAATACTGTCTGTAGATAATCTCTTATTTTAAAATGGTAAAGAAAACATTCAGTATTTTGGACTAGATCAGGGGTGGGCAAACTTTTTGGCCTAAGGGCCGCATCAGGTTTCATAAATTGTGTGGAGGGCCGGTTAAGGGATGGGGTCGTGGCCTGGCCCCCACATCCTATCTGCCCCTCCTGGGACTCCTGCCCCATCCAACACACTCTGTTCCCTGATGCCCCGCCCCCAACCTCCCAGGACCCCTGCCCCATCCAACCACTCCTTCTCCCTGACCCCTGACTGCCTCTGGAACCCCTGTCCCTGACTCCCCCCTGCCACCCTATCCAACCCCCCCTCCTTCCTGAGTGCCCCTCCGGGACCCCTGTCCCCATTCAACCCTCTGTTCCCCCCTGACCACCCCTATCCATACCTCCACCCTGACCACCAACCTGAACTCCCCTGCCCTCTCTTCTACCCCCTCTCCCCCTTACAGTGCTGCCGGGAACACCACTGGCTGGTGGCGCTACAGCCGTGCTGCCCGGCTGGAGCTGGGCCACGCCACCACTGCCTCCACGCAGCACAGAGACCAGGTCAGGCCGGGCTTTGCAGCTGCGCTGCCCCAGGAGCTCACAGCCCCGCGGCCCAGAGCACTGCGCCAGCGGTGGGGTGAGCTGAGGCTGCGGGGGAGGGGGGAAAGCAGGGGAGGGGCCGGGGGCCAGCCTCCTGGGCCAGGAGCTCGGGGGCTTGGCAGGACAGTCCTGTGGGCTGGATGTGGCCTATGGGCCATAGTTTGCCCACCTCTGGGCTAGATTGTACAATTAGGCACTGCCTTGAGCAAGGGCTTATGCATAAATTGCAGCGGCTCTGGAGTAGCTCTACAAAAGAATGGCCATACTGGGTCAGACCAATGATCCATCTAGCCCAGTATCCTGTCTTCCGACAGTGCCCAGTGCTTCAGAAGAAATGAACAGAACGGCAATTTTTGAGTGATCCTTTGCCTGTCATCCAGTCCCAGCTTCTGGCAATTGGAGGTTTAGGGACACTCAGAACATGAGGTTGTGTCCCTGAACAACTTGGCTAAAATAGTCATTGATGGACCTATCCTCCATGAATTTATCTAGTTCTCTTTTAAACCCTGTTATAGTCCTAGCCTTCACAACCTCCTCTGGCAAGGGGTTCCTCAGGTTGACTGTGTGCTTTGTGAAGAAGTACTTCCTTTTTTTTGTTTTAAATCTGCTGCCTGTTAATTTTGTCAGATGACCCCTGGTTCTTGTGTTATGTGAAAGAGTAAATAACATTTATTCACTTTTCCACACCATGCATGATTTTACAGACCTCTATCATATCCCCTGTTAGTCATCTCTTTTCCAAGCTGAACAGCCCCAGTCTTTTTAATCTCTCTTCTTACAGAAGATTTTCCATCCCTCTAATCAATTTTGTTCCTTTCTCTGTACCTTTTTCCAATTCTAATGTATCTTTTTTGAGATGGGAGAACCCAGAACTGCGTGCAGTATTCAAGTGTGGGCATACCATGGATTTATATAGTGGCATTATGATATTTTTTGTTTTATTATCTCTCTCTTTCCAAATGGATCGTAATGTTCTGTTTGCTTTTTTGACCGCTGCTGCACACTGAGCAGATGTTTTCAGAGAACTATCCACAGTGACTCCACAATTTTTTTCTTGAATGGTAACAGCTGATTTAGACTCCATCATTTTGTATGTATAGTTGGGATTATCTTTTCCAATGTGTATTACTTTGCATTCATCAACACTGAATTTCATCTGCCATTTTGTTGCCCAGTCATGCAGTTTGAGATCCCCTTGTAACTCTTTGCAGTCAACTTTGGACTTCACTATCTTGAGTAATTTTGTTTCCTCTGCAGATTTTGCCACCTCACTGTTCACCCCCTTTTCCAGATCATTTATGAATATGTTGAACAGCACTGCTCCCAGTTCAGATCCTTGAAGGACCTTTCTATTTCTCTCTCTCCATTGTGAGAACTAACCATATAATCCTACCCTTTGTTTCTTACTTTTTATACAGTTACTGATCTATGAGAGGACCTTCCCTCTTACTCCATGACCTCTTAGTTCGCTTACAAGCATTTGGTGAGTGATCGTCAAAGGCTTTTTGAATGTCCAAATACATTAGATTGACTGGATCACCCTTCTCCTCATGCTTGTTGACTCCCTCAAAGAACTCTAATAGAGCGGCGAGTCATGATTTCTCTTTACAAAAGCCATGTTGACTCTTCCCCAAGGTATCGTGTTCATCTATGTGTCTATGTGACGGAGTGTACTCCAGGCCCTTTGACGCCCCCTGCTGGAGGTCTTGCGGTTCTACCATACCCTGCCTAGAAAGGGAGCAGTGAAGGTGGGTCCTCCAGGCTTGCCTAGAAAGGCTGTAGGGAAGCAGCCAATCAGAGCGCAGCAGGTTCAGTTAAATGGACCTGCAGGGCCTGAGCAGAACAGTTTATGGCAGAGACCAGAGGAGCAAGGGAAAAGTATTTCTTGCTGGTTGCTGGAGCTCAAGGGAGAACCAGAAGGTGGGTTCTGATGATGTCATGCCATGAGGGAGAACTTCATCCCTGAGGTAAGGGTGAAGAGGAAGGGCTATGTGGGAAGTGGCCCAGGGAATAGCAGCAGCGACAGAGTGAAAGAAAGCAGCACGTGGCTGCTATTTGTAGGGTCCCTAAATCGGGACCTGGAGTAATGGGCAGGCTCTGGTTCCTTCAGTGACCACAGGGGAAATGGCCTAAGCCACAAGAAGGGGGTAAGACTCAGTACTAAAAGCCTGCAAAAGGGGCTAGAATTTAAACAGATCAGTGAGCACCACTAAGGACAAGGTCTCCAGGGACGAAGCTCTGAGGGCACTGCTCTATAGCAGGGCAGACATGGACTTAAAGCTAGCCCAGAAGGGGCTGCGAACTGAGCCCAGAGACAGGGCTGCAGACATTATCAAGGGCACAGGGACAGGCCCTGTTGGAGCTTTTACCTCGAAAGGAGTTTGTTCATTCATGCTTTTGAATGTGTGACTTAGCCAGAGGGCTGAGCCACTGAAGACCTACCTGTTCAGGTTAACAGCCAACAGGGGGCGCTGGGACCAGAGAGAGAGTGTCAGAGAGAGTGCAGGTTCACACCCATCCACGAGAGGTCAGTGTGATAATTCTGTCCATTACTATAGTCTCAGCCACTTTCTGGGTACTGAAGTTAGGCTTACCAGTCTGTAATTGCTAGGATTGCCTGTGTAGTCTTTTGTAAAAATTGGTGGTACATCAGCCACCCTCCAGTCAGCTGGTATAGAGGCGTATTTAAGTGATAGGTTACATATCACAGTTAGTAGTTCTGCAATTTCATATTTTAGTTCCTTCAGAACTCTTGGGTGAACACCAGCTAGTCCTGGAGACTCATTACAGTTTAATTTATCAATTTGTTCCAAAATCTCCTCTCAGTCTGGGACAGTTCCTCAGATTTGCCACCTAAAAAGAATGGATCACATGTGGGGATCTCCCCCACATCCTCTGCAGTGAAGACTGATGTAAAGAATTGATTTAGCTTCTCCGCAATGGGCTTGTCTTCCTTAAGCACTCCTATAGCACCTTGATCGTCTAGTGGCCCCATGGACTGTTTTGCAGATTTCTTGTAAATTCTTTCTTGGCCTGTCTGCCTTATACTTTCTCCCTTGACTTGCCAGAGTTTATGCTTCCTTGTATTTTTCTCACTGTTATTTGCCTTCCAGTTCTTAATGGATGCCTTTTTGCCTCAGACTGCCTCTTTTACTTTGCTGGTTAGCCATGGTGGCTCTTTTTTGGGTCTCCTTGCTGTTTTTTTAAATATATATTTAGTTTGCTCCTCTATTATGGTGTTTTTAAATAATTTTCACGAATTTTCAGGCATTTCATGCTAGTAACGGTTCCCTTCAATTTCTGTTTACCGGTAACTAGCTTCCTTTTTGCATAGTTTTCCCTTTTGAAGTGAAATGCTACTGTGGTGGGTTTCTCTGGCATTTATTTTCCATACAAGGATGTTAAATTTAATTATATTATGGTCACCATTACTGCGCGGTTCAGCTATATTAACCTCCTGGACCATCTCCTGTGCTCCACTTAGGACTAAATCAAGAATTGCCTCTCCCCTTCTGGGTTCCAGAGCAAGCTGCTCCAAGAAGCAATTATTTATGATGTCTCAAAATTTTATCTTTGCATCCCTTCCTAAGGTGACACATACCCAGTCAATATGAGAATAGCTGAAATCCCCCATTATTATTGTATTTTCTGTCTTTGTAGTCTCATTAATCTCCATGAGCATTTCACAACTATTGTTGGGATCCTGGTCAGGCGTGGTCGGTAGTATATTCCTACTGCTATACTCTTATTATTCAAGCATGGAAATTCTATCCACAGAGATTCTATGGTACTGTTTGAGTCATTTCAGTTTTTTACTTTATTTGACTCTGTGCTTTCTTTTACATATGGTCCCCTCCCCAGAGCAGCATGATTTACTCTGTTATTCCTATGTATTTTGTACCCTGCTGTTATTGTGTCCTATTGATTATCCTCATTCCACCAAGTTTGCGTGATGCCTATTATACAAATATCCTCATATAATGCCAGGCACTCTAGTTCACCCATCTTATTATTTAGACTTTCAGCATTTGTATATAAACATTTGTCAATATTCAGTTGCTTGTTTTCATGTGTTATATTTAAATGTGACTCTTTTAATCTAAATCTTTGGCTTCTCAAATGAAGGATTAGTGAGAGGGAAGACTGTTGACTTTAAAATAATGCAGTACCTTTGTAAATTGATTATATAAATAAATTCAAGCAATATTTTCCAACACACGAGAGATTGATCATAAAAATAATGAAGGGGTGGCATCACTGTTCATACCATTGCCCTGTGATGCCTTACTTTAAAAGATTTCATGCAGCAGAGATGTGAAATCTGTGTGAGTGAAATATCCAATATTTCTGAATTATCTATCAACATTAAAAAAATATAGTCTGCCTCCATTTGTGGATAGCAGGGAAAGATCTACTTCATCTGGGTAGCTGCAAAGATAAAATTAAGTCGCATTTTTGGAAAGTGATGAAAAAAATATGTGCTATCATTTATGCCCAATTACAGTGTTACAATGACACAAGATAATTTCACAAAACAAAATGCTGTATAGTAAGTTGCAAGTGTCACACAAAAGGGTATATATTTTGGAGGTGCAATTATGGTAGGCCATTCACATTTTTGCCTTAAATATTTCCCTTTTCCCAAAGGTGCAATTAATTGCATACTCAGGGCCAATGCAGGTCCTATCTATCATTTAAGTCTGTTTTGAGGACTCAATTGGTGCTTAGACCCAATGCTTGAGCCTCTGCGCAGGGATGAATTTTCACCCACTGTAAATTCATTTCTAGAAATCTGAGGTTGTTTCGTGCCCTTTACCATTATTGTGCCTGGCAAACAGTAGTTTGGGGCTAGCTGCTCAGACAAATGAACAGGTTGGTAACTATTCTTATACTGGTTTATCCACATGCCACATGACTGAATCTTTTATTAATGTTATCAGATTATCCAGATCCATCGATATGACGGGGTAGAGAAAGAAAGATAGATGAGGAATATCCACTTTTATGCTAAGACTTGACTGGTCTAGTTCATGAAGGGGAAAAGGAGGGTGACAAGGTTGTTACTTTCTTCATAGTGACTTTTTCCAGTGATCAATATCTGAACTTTGCTGAAGTCCTTTATGGCTTCAATTTATTCTTTTGCCATGTGAATCAAATGAAGCTGCCAATACTCATTCTTCTCTGTCAGACATTTTACTTATTCTGCAGTCTATGGAAATTTCCAAAACTGTTTTCTGTCATTATTTATGAATCAGTATCTTTTTCTTTTACAAATTGCCTAGGAGGTTTATCAGAAGGACACACACACTGCACAGTTTACTATCCCACTAGTTCTGCCCAATAACAAAATCTGCAACCCTGGAAAAACTGGGATTATAATTTGTAATGCCCTCATCTAACTCTTCTGTTTGTTCCCAGGTATAATGTATTCAGTTTTTGTGTAGTTTCTAAGGATTGATAATGGATATACACTGACTGGCAAAAAATAGAAATGCCTAGTGTAGGATGTTATATGTTGAAGAGATGGAGCATCTCGGACCTGTTCCAAGGTCCGGAGAAGTCAGTGGAGAATCTCCCATTGACTTCAATGGGTTTTAGAACAGGCCTTTTGTCGGGGCCAGTAAGGAGGTTAACATTTTCAAAAGCAATTCTGATTTTGGTTGTCCAACCTGAAACATACTGGGCTCACCATTTGCAGCCTCTGTTGATTTCAGCTGGTGTTGTTGGATGCTAAGAATGTATGTAAATCAGTCCCAAGATGACTCAGACTGGGCTAGAGCCACCTAGTAATAACATGGCTCTTGGAGGTGCTGTGCTGCCTGGGAAATGTGGTGCCAGAGGCGCAGCATGTACGGACTGTGAGGTGCTCTGATACTACAGTTAATGAGAGCCTGAGATAGAAGTGTACAATTTACCATTAGTCTCAGTTAATATTTTCTTAATAATCTTCAGTTGTTTGATATGATAACTATCCTAATGAATTGTGTGGATTTTAAAAGGGATTTATTGGATGTGAAATATACATACCATTTGATAATTTATACTCTAGAAGGATTAACTATGCGGTACATGCTCTGTCTGTTTAGGTGTAACAGTTGGTGTTAATAATTACACAGTAAGCACCTTTTAAAACCTTAATTAAATGGGTATCACAGATGCAATTCAACACGTTACCAAGTCTCTTGGGCTATAACTAAATTGTACACTAGAGACATAATATTCACTACACAGTTATGTAACATTATAAAATTATTTTTTTTCCTTTTTCACATTGAATACCACTGCTCATATTTTGCCACTGATCTATTTCAGCCTGGGCTCCAGGGAGAGTCACTATTCATAGTGTTCCATAGACAATGATTTTTCTTTTGGGGACAGGACACCCAAGTAAAATACAAATCTTTCATTAAAGGTAAGTGGCAAAAAGAAAAAAAATTAGGCTTATCCTTTCTTGCTTCTGTGTGATGTATGAGGAAGGCTAGAAAGGTGTCCCTAGGCATCTCTGCCCCATCTGTCCATCCTACTGTTTTATTGCAGAATCAGCTCATGCCATCATTCTGCCAGTGATGTCAGTCTTGATCCCCCATTAGTCTGTGTTTCCCACAAGAACGGTCACTGCTTTCCCCAAGCCATTCTTTAAGCCAGGGTTAGGCACCCTATGGCATGCATGCCAAAGGCAGCACACGAGCTGATTTTCAGTGGCACACTTCCCAGGTCCTCATCACCGATCCGGGGGGCTCTGCATTTTAATTTAATTTTAAATGAAGCTTCTTAAACATTTTAAAAACCTTATTTACTTTACACACAACAATAGTTTAGTTATATTTTATAGACTTATAGAAAGAGACCATCTAAAAATGTTAAAATGTATTACTGGCACGCGAAACCTTAAATCAAAGTGAATAAATGAAGACTCGGCATATGTCTGAAAGGTTGCTGACCCCTGCTTTAAGCCTAGGGAAAAGCTCCCAGTCAGAATTTGTGAAGCCCCCACCTTGTCCTCTCAAATCCCTCTTAAAATGCACCTCTTCTGTAATGCATACAGAAAACTATCATCTAATAATGGCTGGACAATGTGTGAGTTGCAATCACTGATGTTGATTAGCTACTGATTGTGCACACAGCTTGGCTACGATAAAGCATCCTATCATGTTTTGTCACTCTCTCCCCATCCCCATCTGCCTGTTTGTCTTGTACACCTGTTATGTCGTATTTTTTTAGACTGTGAGTTCTTTGAGCCAATGACTGTGATTTACTGTACGCTTAGCCCAATGAATTCCTAGCTTGGTCGAGGCTTCTAGGTACCAGTATGAGGTCAATGTTTAATAATAATTAGTAATAGGACTTTTTCTGAGTGTTTTTTACATTAGCAATTCAGATCTTGTCTATCCTGGAAGACCATGTAGTGGCTGGAGAACTAATGACACAATGACAGCACAGGAGACAAAAGACTGAAAACTGAGTAACAGCTCAGAGGGGACAAGAGAGCAAAACACACTTAAGCAATTAAATAAAAACCCATGTTGCAGGTTACTTTTAATACCCACAGACATTAAATAGTACTGCAGCAAAGGAATACAGGGAGAAATTAGGCATTAATTAATTAAGCATATCCTTGGAAGATGATGCCATCTCCACCTTAAAAAAACAAGTTGATCCAAGACACAGCAGCCTGTCTGCTTAGGAACCCAGACAGCCTAGAGTCCATCATCCCCATGCTCTGCTTTCTGTACAGGTTCCGCATTAAATGCGAGGTCACATTCAAGGTTCAGTCCTTGTTTTCAGAGCTTACCCATAGAACTGGCCCAACATAGCTGAGGTGCCATTTCACTCTGCCTTATCATGGGGTCCCATGACAGTTACATTCTGCTGAAACAATGGAATTGTCAACCTCAAGGGTTGAACTGGCGTATGCAGGAGACAGAGCCCTCTCAGTGACTGGTCTGCAAATCAGAAATTAACTCCCAGAAGAGGTATAGGACCTTGTACCTCAGCACTTTTAGGGCAAAAGGCAAACTCTACTTCTTTGACCTTCTCTTCCCATGGTAACTGCTAACAAGTCCAGACCGGAAGTTAGAGAGAAAGATACTTCATAACTTTGGAAGGCATCCAAATACCATTAAGGGCCTAGATAGATATCTCCCCCCCACCCTTGGGGTACGTCTACACTGCAACTGGGAGGTGTGATTATGCCATGTGCATATGTATCTGGGCTAGCTTTGATTAAGCTAGCTGGCTAAAAATGGCAGTATGGCCATGGCAACACAGGCAGGGGCAGGGGCTAGCCACCCACGTACAAGCACACCCGAGATTCTGTGATTGTGCTTAAGTGACTAGCCTGTGTCACTGCCTGAGCTGTCATGGCTCCACTGCTATTTTTAGACTTAGCTTGGGTATGCCTCCGTGTGCGGTAATCATACTTTCCAACTGCAGTGTAGACATACCCTGTGTGTGTGTATATATGTAAACATTTGGAAATATAGAAAATACTCACTACATTGGACCAATGCAGGAGACAATCCTGCAGCCCTCTCTCGTGTGAGAAGTCCTGTTGGCTTCAATGGAATTACTCCATTGACTGGGCCCTTGCTATTATAATTATTGAAATAAGTAATACAAAACATAGAGCAGCACATTTGACTTGACTGAATTGAGTTTCAAGCATAAATATAAGTAATCCTTTTTTAAAAACATGGAGGTTGCCCTTTGCTGTATACTATATACCGGTCTTAATATCTCAGATGGAAACATTATTTTTTAAAAAAATCTTAACTAAACCTCTGATTATTGTTTTCAAAAACACCTTCTGTGTTCCTTTCCAGCTAAACTATTGACATGACATCTCAGATCTTCCCTAGGGCTTCTCATTGTCTGCACAAATGCATGCTGGTGAAGGCAGAAACAAGCCAGCTGAGTGCTTACCTGCTACCAGATGTAGCAAAACAGCTCATTGGTCTAGCAAATATGTTTCTTGTTTTTAGAATGTAGTGGGCTTACAGCCATACTTCTGCCTTTCCACACAGAAAAGGTACAGCTAATTAGTGTGGAAGTGGCAGTTTCCTTTCCATACTAGGCACTTTAATTTTATTTATTATTAGACTCTTACATTTCTTTTTCAAAGGATTCCCCTGTACATTCTCTTAAACTACTGACAAAGAAGTCTTTGTATTCTGTACTGGCATTTTCGCTTGAGTGTTTTCTTTTCCTGTCACATGCTGTGGCTTCGTCAGTATGGTTCCATAGTTTCCACTTGTTAGAAATTTTGAGTTCAGGGGAGTCATAGCTGCTTACCCCAGATCTGGAAATGCAGTATATCTGTTTCTTTTAAATCGTATCCCCCTTTGACTCTGTTACCTGCACATCAGAAATTTCCATCTCGAAGTATTCAGGTTATAATCACAGACAGCACTGAGAAACTTGCACATAGCTCACTTTATTTTGGGTGATGTTAGGAAATGATTCAGCACTCAGAAAAATGTATGCATGGGTCCAAATTCAGAGAGGCACAACTCATTGACTTGCACCCAATTGAATCAGCCTGCCCTGCCCTACAGAGTTTATCCATTACTGAGTTTATCCATGTGAGTCATTTACATTTTTTTAGAAAGGTACTAGATTTTGGAATGTAGCAGCTGGAGTCCTGTAATATAGGACAGGTACTGCACAGCACTGGCAGCAGCAGTGTAAGCTTCCACAACACTGGTTCATCAATGTGCCTTAAGTTTTTTCTGGAGAGGCGTTAGCAGAGACCAACTCTGATGGTGAAATGGAGAGATCTGGTCGAATTTTTAGCTGTATTTCAAATGTGCTGCCAATAAAAATAAATGCCGTGTTTATAAAGAGGTTCTATTGTCTCTTAAAGCTGAATAACCTTGGGAAACTTCAGGTAGCTGACAAGCTTTATATATAATTTTCTATGAAGCCTCAATGACCTCTACATCTGCAAACATTTGAATTTCTACCAGGCTCAATGATTTGTTTATTTTTTGAGGCTCACTCTCACTCATTGAAAAGCAGTAATCTTGCAAGCTCTGAGGAATGAATATGCACCCATGCAAGTTATTTTTGCTCTCATTGTTTAAACGCAGAAAGCACCAGCCAATCCTGCAATGTCAGGTCAGATTTTAAAAACACACTATATTCAAGTGAAGTTTCATGTTAATTATATAGCATGGGAATTTAACAATCACTTGCGTAGATATCAGTGTGTTACGCTGACAAAAAGCAACATTTCTATGGGTTCTTTATACTGTGATTTATGTATTGTGTGACATCCACAGCAGCAGGTCAGTAAAATGAAGACACATGTCCAGAGATTAATTCATTGCAACATAGCTGTTGTGTTAACTCAGTAAAATCTATCATAACTTTCCCTATACCCCTGTGGTAAACATCTGTCTCAAATCTGGACTTAGAGTTCAACATCTGAGTGTTTACTGTGAATCTCCCCCAAGCTTATACCCAGCTTGGATTTATCTCGCTGCCACCAGACAGGAATATAGCGCCTGCCTCGCTCTGGTCCCCCCAGACTTTCCCTGGAGAAACCCCCCAAGACCCAGACCCCTGGGTCTCCCTATCTCATCCCCCAGCTTCCCCCCCTTTCCTGGGTTAGCCGGTGCGATGCTATACTTCACTCCTTGAATACAACCGGAGAGGCAATCTAGCTTCCCCGAGGCTATGCATTCACCTAGTCAGCTCACACAAGAGATTCCCCCTCCCTTTGTCCTGTAGCCTTTTCCCGCCCTGGGACAATAGGAACGTTGAGACACAGAGTATTGGTTTTTCCTCCCCCTCAGCCTGTCACCAATATACTACAAGTCTGGGCACAGATGAATGCTTCCCCTCTGCCTCACTAGGAAAAGACTCCACAAGGTTAAAAAGAAAACTTTAATAAAAAAGAAAAAATACAAAGGCATATCTTGCATTAAGAAGATTCAATACAGGCTTTCTGCTTAAGGAAAATAGGAATAACGTCTGATTTAAAAGATAGCCCCGTTTAAACCAGTCAGCAATAGCAAACACACTGTAATATCTAACACAAGCATATAAAGCCTATTGTTGTGGCCTTTGACTCGCACACTCGTAGAAATATTAGAAGAAAAGGATTGAGCAGAAAGGATGTTCTCCACTCACGAAAAACAAAAGACCTAGAGTACACAATTCCCGCCCCTGACTTTTAAAAAATCCAGTTCTCTGATTGGTCCTCTGGTCAGGTGTTTGGTTCCCTTTGTTCACCCTTTACCGGCAAAAGAAAATTAACCCTTACCTTACCTATCTACTTATGACAACCCCTACCTCATATTGTAGACATAGCTGAAGAGTTCTAGTCTGCACTGAAACTGATTCCTTCTGTGATAGTTCTCATTTGCAAAATGGAGATATGTACATGTTTCACTTAGGTGCTAACAAGGACAATTAATTTGTAAAGCACTTTATAAATGCTTTAGAAGTCTCTTTCTCTTATACCGAACCATGTGTGCAATTGGTACTTATCTCTCTAAACTATAACAGCTATAAAAAGTGTTCCACTAAAAGCCATAGCTTTGTAGTATAAAGTGTACTCTACTCCAGGATAATTACACTCATTGAAGTCAACAGGAATTTTGTCATAGAATTTAGTGGGAGCAGGGTCGGGATATACAGTATAAAATTTGTTCTGAAATTGTGGAAGGCAGATACACTCTGTATTCCATCCCAGCTCCCGTGAATTATTTGAAACCAAATCATTCCTTTTGCTGAGCCACTGGATGGGCAACAAATACCAAAACGTTCAGAGCTTAGACTCACACTGGAAAGTGTGAAATGTGATTTTTTTTTCCCCAGACACAAAGAGCACCTCAGATGTAGTCATCATGACTTTTATTTGAGATTAAAAGAAAAACAAGGAACAAAGAAGAGTAATCTCAATGAGAGTATTTACCGTGTATGCCTCATTTGTAACAACCTGCACTGAACAGAATACAAAATGGCTCTGCCCTAGAGATTTAAAGGTGCAACATACAGAAAATACACACATAATATTTCCATAGCTAGACACACTACATGAGTGAAAATGGGGGCTTACTGCTACTGTTTTATTGTTGCTGCTTCAGCACCTGGGGAAGGTAAAAGACAAGGACTTTCAACCCAGTTAGGAGATTAAGGAATATTGAACGCATGGTTTTCATCTCTGAGTTACCATAGTATCTGGTTTCCTTGGTTACCAGTGACCAAGGAAGGGACACTGGGGAAGCTGGGGTTTTGATGTATATTTTTTAAAGAGAGAGAAACACATACAGTGGTGGGGGAGGGAACGGTCGGTCAGAGAAGATCTTGTTTTTGTGAGAATACAGAATGTGAGAATACTGCTGGAGGACAACAGTTGGGAACAGATTTTCTTTGAAGATGGAATTTATAGATTTTACTTCAGTGCTGAGAACTAAAACAGTTAAAGGAAAAAGGATTGTGTGAGAGAAACAACAAATCTAATCAGAGCTAGGAAAGTAAGAAATGTGAAATTGTCTGTATAAATGGCTGGAGATAAAACATTAGGGTGATGTCAATCCTAATGATAAAAGAAATGGTGAGGGGAAGCATTGCTTTTGCAGGTGTATCGGCGTTGGGCTCAAGTGGGCCTTTAAACCATTGCCCCATTGATTGGGTTGGGTGGAGCTGCATTGCCTTGCCTTGCTGGGTGATACAAGGGAGGGTACAATGCCTCCTTCTGGAGTTGCCAGGCATACGGGTGGGGTGCACACCCTCTGTTGTGCTTCAGGAGATGCTGTGTGCCCTCCTCCATTTTGGCTGGCAGTTTATGGTGGTGGTGGGAGGTGCAGCTGGACCATTATTATTATTTATTCCTATTTATTATTTGTATAGTGGTAGCAACTAGGACCACCAGTCCCATTTTACAGGCGCTGTACAAACATTAATATTTAATATTTTCCTGAGTGACCTTGGCACAAAAACTGTGAGCGTGCTAAAAAAAAATTGTGGATAACACAAAGTTGGGGGGGGTATTGCCAATATGGAAGAGGACTGGAATATCATACAAGGAGATCTGGATGACTTGTAAACTAGATTAATAGTAGTGTGATCAAGTTTAATAGTGCAATGTGCAAGGTCATGCACTTAGAGACTAAAAACAAGAATGTTTCCTATGACTTTGAGCTGCCAATGTGATGTGACAATGAAAAAAGGTTAATACAATCTTAGGATGCATCAGACAAGGTATTTCCAGTAGAGATAGGGAAGTGTTATTACCATTATACAAGGCACAGGTGAGACCTCATCTGGAAACTGTGTGCAAGTCTGGTATCTCACGTTTAAGAAAGATTAATTCAAACAGGAACAAGTGTAGAGATGGGCTACTAGGATGGTTGGAAGAATGGAGAGCCTGCCTTACAAGAGGACACTTAAGGAGCTTAACTTTTTTGCTTGACAAAATGAAAACTGAGAGAGGAGATACGATTGCTCTTTATAAACACATCAGAAGAACAAACACCAGGAAGGGAGAGGAGTTATTTAAGAAATTGGCCAATGTTGCCACCAGAACAAATAATATAAACAGGCCACTAACCAGTTTAGGCTTGAAATGAGATGAAGGTTCTGGAACAGCCCTGCAAAGGGACCAATGGGAGGCAAAAAAATTAACTTGTTTTAAGACTGAGCACGATAAGTTTCTGGAGGGAATGGTATGATAAGGTTATCTACAATGGCCATTGGCCCATCCATGACTGCTGTTAGCAGATGTCTCCACTGGCTGGAGATGGGACACTAGACAGGGAGGGCTCTGAGTTACTCAGTGAATTCTTTCCCAGATGTTTGGCTAGTGGATCTTGCCCATGTGCTCAGGGTCTAACTGATCACCACACTTGAAGTTGGGAGGGAATTTTCGTCCAGGTCAGACTGGCAGAGACTGGTGGGTTTTTTGGTTTTTTTTGGCCTTCCTTTGCAGCATGGGAGATGGGTCAGTTGCTGGTTTGAACTAGAGTAAATGGTTGGTTCTATGTAACTTGAGTCTTTAAATCAAGATTTGAGGACTTCAGGAACTCAACCAGAGGCTACAACCTATTGCAGGAGTGCGTGGGTGAGGTTCTGTGGCCTGTGATCTGCAGGAGGTCAGACTAGATGATTGTGATGGTCTCTTCTGGCCTTAAAGTCCATCAGTTTTATTAAAAAAAAATAAAAAGTTTCTTCTCCAGAGAGCTTACAATTCTGTTTCTTGCTGGCTAGCATCACTAGCCAGGAGCAGTCCTTACACTGCCCTGAACGCAAGGGCTGTGATTGTGACTGGTTCCCATGGTGGAGCCTCAAGGGGAGGAGGCTTCTTTTGCCCCTCCACACACTCTCACAAAGGCTAGCTGTACTGTAAATGGAGAATTGGTTTGAGGAGTGTGACTCTGGCAAACCAAGTGCCAGCTCATGCCAGAGCCCCAGGCCAATTCACTTGTATACTAGTACAGATCACAGTGATTGTTAAATTTATTTGTATTTGGTGTTTGTTTGGTTGGATGTTACTTGCATTGTTTTCATTTACCTGTATCCCATTATAATGTGGTAGCAAACATTTACATTATGTTACCCCTGTAATTAAATAACGTCTCAAAGGAGAAAGAAGCCTTGTGAAATGCAAGTGAAGAACTTTAACAGAAGAATGCTAATTTTGAAGCAAGTGGTCATTGTATGTGATGATCGGAGGTCCAAGACTCAGAATACATTCCTCACTCTCCATCATCAAAGGAAAAGCCTATGTGGGTAGTGACCCTGTCAGCTTGTTTTCTGTGAGTAGAAGCTATAAGTATGGATTCAGGGAAAGATCCTGCATCTCTGGATTATTTGGATGGTTTGGACAGATCCCAGTAGCCACTCAGTTGTGAGCCACATCAGGAAGCATGACAGGGAGTTTATACTGGCGATGGTCTCAGTGGGTTTTACTTTTTGTTTCAAAATATTTTTGGATTTTCTGTCTTCCTATCAGTTTACTCTATTGCATGTGAAATCTTGGCAGCAAGTTATTTTCCGAAAATTCTCAATAAAAGCAAACATTCCAACATAGCTTCATTTTGTAATTAGTTTGTGGAAAACAAGAGGGTAGAAATGGTAGTGTGAAAATATCAGGTTAGACTGAATCCATTTTATTTATTTATACTAATTGGCATGTAATTGGTGCTCACACCAGGTCAGGACAGCCCACTGACACCTCCACTTCACATTAATGAGCCATCTTTGTGGATGCCCAATGCCTCTGCTCTGCATAACCAGACCTTATCTGATTCAGGGAATTTCATCAATGAATTCCCATAGATGTACTGGTGCTAGCACTCCTTTTACATTGGTGCATGCACACATTTAATTCCTTCACTTCTGTGACAAGTTACAGACTCCTGATTGGGGCAGCTATCTTCTATCCCTAAATTACGACTCTGTAAAGGCTTAATTACCATACTAAACTTTATCCCATATAAATTAATCTCTAGCATGCAGCTGACTTTGTAAATCATAGAACTTTAGTATGCTCTTGTAGTTCTTTTCATGGAGGCCAGATGGTGAGAAGCAGATGATTTCGCTTCTTCTAGCCGGAGAATTATAAGCATGTGACTATGAGGATATTAGTAAATGCGTCATTTTGCCACATCACATTGCTCGATTTGTTAGCCCATTCATTCACGTCTCAGTAAATTAGTTTTCCTTTATTTATTTTGAAGGCTGTTCAAGATGGCGCAAACAAATGATGTTCATGTGTTGTTGTTTTTTAAAGTAAAGCTTCTCACAAAGGAGAAAATAACAAAAGAGAGAAAAAGTACATCATTTCCACTCAGACCCTTAAATCTTAGTCCTATTGAAGTCAATGGCAAACTTCCTTTGACTTCAGTGAGGCCAGGATCTCACCTTTAATTCCAAGGTTTCAGATATCAACTGCAATGATAAAGTGCCTTTAATAGCAACGGCTTTTTACCAGATATTCTCAGCTGCAGGATAGTTGAATTCTTAAGTGGAGATGCTGGGCCAAATGTTGCTCTAAGTTATTCCAGTTTAACGCTAGCATAAATTCAGTGACCTCTCTTGATTTACACCAGTATATGTGAAAGCAGAATGAGACCGGCTGTGTAGGTACAGTCTGCCATTTTTTGTATATTTTCTTCATTATGAAATGTAGAATAATTGCCACAGTGTATTTTTGGATCAGTTTATTTTTTTTTTCTGCAAAATCCAAGGTTAAATTCCCAAATCTTCTCTCAACTTGTTTGTTTATTTACATGGTATGGTCCCAGATTTTCAAATGAATTCACACACTTTTTGTGTGCCTGACTTGCATGAGCACCACTTCAAATACATGCATGTGAATTGGGTATTTGCAAATGCATGTGGCCATGCATGGAAACACAGTTTACACGTACAAGTAAGGCATGGCCAAAAGTACATGTGCACTTTTGAGTGTACTCTTTTGAAAATGTAGGAGCAGATCTTCAATTGACATAAACTGGCATTGCTTCATTGAAGGGAATGGAGTTCTGTTGATTTACAGCAGCTGAACATCTGGCCCAGGGGGTACTTTCACTTATTCACAGTTTTTACTAAGAGAATTAGCCATGTTTCTATGGGTTGTGACAGCCTTCCAAAATGCATAAGAAGCTAGTCTCAAAATTTTAATTTTTTTTAGATATAGGACAATTTCATTTTTAATTTTTTTTTTGTATTTGATAGGCTCATATTTTTTAAACAGAAATGTGAGCCTGGGAGTCAAATGGGAACCAGTCTCAGTGGAGTGTTTTAGTTCATGTACAAAATATTTTAATTTTATTTGCTACCTGCAGCAGGGCCTCTAGTTAAACAGACCCCAGAGCTGTTCTACACTGCATAGGGACCAAACCAGCCCATGGCAGCACCTCAGTAAGGGAAGTGCAAGCCAATTCCCCTGTATCCCTTTAATGGCATCAAATCTGTGCCTCTGTGTATAGAACTGAATGGGTGTTTGAAGTGGATAGCCTCGGTATCCTTTAAGGTTTTATCTTCCATATCCATATGCTGTTTAGTTTGATCATTTGTTGAGAGCTGAAGAGATCTTCAGAGATAAGAAAGGATCTTGCCTTTAAGTCAAGATTTCTCCTTTCCCAATGCAAAACTCCGATGTGTATGAATTTGTGGATCCTTGGAGAGAGACAAAATTCACATTTTCCTTTTAAAAATATACACATTTTAATATAAACTCTTTTCTTCTATTTAATCCTTTTCTAATGTGTTTATTTTTCTATTATGTCTTTTATATGACTGAATTTCTTTTTTCTTTTGCCATATTAACATACAATTTTTTTATTATATTTTCTTTATTGGGGAAATAAGGGTGTTATTTACTTTGTTATAATTCATCTATGACTGTCCAAATTTGAAAAACAAAACAAAAACAAGCAAACAAAAACAACACACCCAACTTAGCATTGACAAAATCAGTGTGACAATTTGAAAAAAATTCTGAACAAACTCTTTCCCCATGTATTTGGAAGGACAGTCTTTTACAATTCAATCAAAAGGTTGGCAATGAACATATTTTGCTACACTTGCATAAACAGTAATTTAATTTCCTTTTCTGTTCTGCTGATACATACCAAAAATGTCAATTAGAATAGTTTGCTCTATTGACCTCCTCCTTATTCACTAAAGTTTTGGAAGCTTGTCATTAGTCAGCTCTCTTGGAAGTGGTACTATTGTCTGTTTAAAAAAAAACCATAATCTGACCCAAAATGTTCTGTATATGTCAATAACATTTAACTTTCTTGAAGTGGGAGAGGATAGTGGGAATTCATCACTTGTGTCTCAGAAGGCTCAATACAGGTGGATTCAGTAATTCAGCAAAGACAGAGAACATGTTCTATCAAACCAAATAATGAACCAAACTAAAAATTGCCTTTAGCTGGATGCATGAGGAATGCATTGAAAGCACCAGCGTTACCCACTATCACTGCAGGAGAAACATATTTGCATTTACACTGAGACTTTCAACTAGAGCCAATCAGAAAGTTGTAAGTTGAATCCGTAGTGGAAGAACAAGCTATTTTGAAGAAGTTTGGAAAGGAAACATGGCAATGACCTTTCATTAGCCTTGCACCTTTCATCCAGAAATATCCATAACTACTCTACAAGCTTTCTCTAGGGATTTACAGAAGACTGTGTATAGGAAATAATGTATCTTGTGCAATACTATCACTCCCGGGGTGAACTGAACCACCATCTAGCAGAGGAAGTCAAGATTAATTTATCCAGTTAAAACTGTGGGAGAAATTTTAGGTAGGCAGAATATGGTAACATATATGTACAATTCTCTTGTACAAATGCACTGGAAAACTGTGTTTCTGTGACAATATTTTTTGTGCAAAGAAAAAAAGCCCACCCCCTATTAGAACTTCAGGTCGGACGCAGTCCCCTTGGGAAATATAGTCACAACTGATGTAAGTAGAGTCTGAATGAGCTTTCCCCTGACATCTAGTGATGAGCTGTGAAAAAGGACTTCAGGAGCTGATCTCATTTGCATGGACACACCCACCCTGCCTAGGTGCTCAGTATGATGGGATTGCTTTCCCAAATGATCACTTGTGGCTAGTGTCCTTGTAATTGGGGCAGGAGTAATAAAGCATTGTTATCCTTGTAACCCAGGTCAGCAGAATTGTACTTGGCATACCCCAATGGAGCGGACTCACCCTCAGTTGAATGGCACTCGCTAGGCAGGGGACATGGGTTCTAAAGTACAATGAGTTGAGAGAGGGTGGGGACAGGTACTTGTACCTGGTGATGTGGTCCCTGCTTAAGGGTCCTACACACCATTTGACCCTTCTCTCCATGGTATAATAAAAGAGTTAATTTAGACTCAGTTGAGAGTCTTGTTACATGCAGAAATCATGGATACTTAGGTCTAAGTATTAGACCTACTTTGGGACAGTGTCTCTATTGCAAGAGACTGCCCCGTGTGCACCAGCAGTGAGGCTCCCCCACTAAGAGCTGTGTTAAGTGGGGGGCCTTGAAGACATCTTAGTGAGTGGCCAGCCAAGTGGCTGGCAGAGAGATGTGGCAAGTAGCCAGCAGGGCGGCTGGCAGAGAAGGCCAGAGCAAAGCCCCACAGAGAAGTGCAGCAATCAGCTGTTGGGGTGGTGAGTGAGTGCCTCCTTACCCCCTCACTTCCACCCAGGGTGAGAGGTGAACTCTGCAGATGAAATTCTGAACTCTGGGGCTGCAGTGGCCAAGGACAGCAACTGTGAGTGGGGTGCAGAGAAGGGATGGGCATGTTACATTTGCTTTTGGGTTGCTGGACTTGAGAACCTGAGTGGAAGAGGACACTGCCCAACTTACTTAGGGGTGAGTCTTTTGCTCATGGTTTGTGTTTATGAACGCTAGTTGCAGTGTTTTCTCAAATTAATGCTGAGTTACTTCCCTCCTTTTATTAAAAGTTTTTGCTACGCTCAGACTCTGTGCTTATGAGAGGGAAAGTATTGCCTCTTAGAGGCATCCCAGGGGGGCGTGTGTAATTGTCCCAGGTCACTGGCTGGGGGCTCGAGCTGGTTTTGTGTTGTACTGTTGAAAAGGAACCCCTAGATACTGAACCCGGCCCTTGTTGCTGCTGGCTCCACCTGGCAGAAGGGTTACACTGGCATTCCAACAGGTCCTCCATTTCTGAAAGGGGAGGCCTGACATCACCCCTTTCACACTAGCTACCAGAGGTGCAGATGAAAGCACATACCACACCTAATGAAATGGTGGCCATGATTACTTTCTGATGTGTGCTTCCCAAGGGCTTTCTGTTGCTCACGAACATCTAAGCTTTGACTCAGAAGGTCACAGACAATTTGCTTGGAAGGAAGGTGGCACCTAATTTGGATGTACGTTAAATTAATTTTTAATCCCCTTAAATGCTGCCCAAACCAACCCTCCCAAACCCTCCACTCAAATGCAGGTACAAGCCAACATTAAGACTGTGCACTTGTTGTGGGGGGTTGGGAGGAGAAAATTGTGGTGACTTAATGGTGAAGAGGTAGTTGTGAAGTTCAAGATGATTGGAAATTGGGTGAAAGGACCAAAATGATGAAACCTGTGCTGGTGGGAGACTTCGTGAATCTGCAAAATGAGTGTAACTCATCTTGGAAGGTTAAAGCAGAACAAAGGAATGAGCAGGAGAGAGGCCATGCCTAGGGGAAAATCCATCTCGTCCATTTATTTGCATTTCTGAAGTACCCATATACCTTAATACCTAATCGAACTTATTCTACTGTTGAGCAAGTGGCCCAAAAAGAAGTAACTGAAGAGAGATGGGCCCAATCCAAACACCAGAGAGAACATGCTGAACTATGAAAAGATTCAGCTTTTAGGTCCAGATCCAAACTTTGTGGCAGTGGCCCATCTCCTGTATAAACTGTCCCGCTGCAGCTTTAAACACTAGCTGCATCACAAGGAGCCATCTCCATCACTGGTAGGGGCAACCAGGCACCCTGGTGTTGCTAGGACACCAGCTGTGTTATCCAGCCAATGCATGGTAACAAAGACTAGAACAGTCATTGAGTCAGGTCTGCCAAACTCTGCTGCTCCTGCTAGAGTTATTTTAGTCTACTTGTGTGGAGTCCTGCTCACTCTTGTGACTATCTGCAGTGTACAGGGCCTAGTAATGTTTTGGACACAATGTGGGACCTTGGTGGGAATCAGGGTGACTTAGCTGGTGTTGAAGACAGTGTTCTGTATGTGCATATATTTACTTTGCCTATTCTTTCAATCCTTTTGATGGATGCTGCCTGTATCCTGCCTTCCATCACATATACCCTATGGGTCTCTTGAAACACAGGCAAAATTCTGGTATTAATTTCTCATTTGGTAACTTGGAAGTTTGTGTGGTTAAGACAACTCACTTTATGACAAATGTGTTGGATGATGCTAGAGTGTAGAATATAGAAATGCTAAAATGAACTAATTGGCCATGGGGCCGGCCTCAGCAGCAGCCATACCAGAGGGAGTGGCTTTATCTTCAGCACCAGAAAGGGTATTACACTTTGCGAACGTTTCCCAAACTCTAATGGTGAAAAATCTTGAGTCGTAATTAAAAAAAAAACAGCCCCAAACTCTTTGGCAGCAGAAGCCCCTACTGAACCTAATGGGAATGGCTTCACTCAGATGTGGAAAAGACGCCTTCGCCTCGGCCTCCCAAACACTCATATATGTGAATCATCTTTAGGAAACGTTGCACAAACTTTACTCTTCACAAAGGCCTTTCCTCCATAAAAATGATACGCACACCAATGACACTGCCTTCTTCCCTGAAGCCCCTACCAAAACAAACAGTAAATTAATAAAATCTAAATTAAAAAAGCAAAACCAACCACAGAACAAAATCCTACCCTGAAGAGGCAGGTGTGTCAGAGATTCCATGAAGTCCATTAGGGATTTTGCTATTGATTTCATGTTGAAGGAGCTCAGAATCTATGGTGACGGACAGTAGTATAAAACCCTAAGATGGAGATATATAGATTTCTTGTAAAAATGAGATTGACTTACATCTAAATTGTGAGAGCTGAATACTACTATTCAGTCAGCAACATTGCATGATAAATAATGCGTGCTTAGATATTTGTAAATGAAGATGATACCATTTCCCACTAGTTCTATTTAGATATTTATAATAAAAAATTAAAGCCAGGCCTAAACACTGTAAATCAACACTTTTGTTTTAAATCCTCTCAAATGCCAATATGCATCTTACTATATGAATTCATTGTCAAACTGAAGCAATATATCCAGGTTTGCTGATACACACTGAAAACAAACACTTTCACTTACACACAAATATGCTTTCTGTTTGTGAATTGAGTGTCAAACCTTTTTTATCAGCACTGATTGCTGCCCAGGAAAATGGCTGCAATATATCAAAGCGGAGAGAAAAGAATGCCAAGAATGGCTGGCTCTTTCAAAGCAGAATGCAAACTGAACATTAGGATTCATGACTAATAAAAGCAATTTGTAGCATAGAAGTAGGCATTGTATGTGGAAGCATTTAATATTAAATAACTGCTAAAATATTACATGAAAATGAAATAGGTATTTCAGTTTAAAGAAGAATGAACAAAGCATCAAGATTTAACAAGGTTTTTGTAGGTGTTATGACTTGGACCTGAAAATAAGATTATGTATAATTCAATCAGGGAATTTTAAAATTAAATTGATTTGTTCTGGGCCAGAGTCTGTCTCACTCACATCGAGCAGCACCTTACTCTTTGGGTAGACTTATTTTCTTCAATGACTCTTCTCAGAGTAGGGTATTACTCAGTGTGAGAAATAGTAGGAGAATGTAGCTCTTTGTTTCTAGCAGCAACACACTGAGAGACAAAAAGGACATTTCTCTTCTCAGCCAGGGCTAGGATAGAATATTAGCAAAGGTTGCAAACATTTCAGACACCCAAAATTCAAAACATTTACTTTTGTAATGAACTTAAAAATTTCACAGACATTTGGACTGGATCTTGCTTGAAATATTCACGTACTCTAATGTGAATATTTCAAGCAAGATCCAATCCCATTTTCCAGTACAGATGGGCCAGTTTTTGAGCAAAAGCATTTCTAAACAAAACCAGGCTCATTTTTGAATGAAAATAACTCATTTCAAAATCAGGGATTTTTTTTCATTTTTGAAGGGGTTGGATGAAATAACAGCTATTTTGTTGCAATTGCCAATGAAACAGCATGCAGAAAATTAATCTTTTACAAAATGATATTATAGAAACAAACTGTACGCATATCACAGTCCTAGGATGTGACTGGACTGCATTGGCGATGCTGAGCCATTTTAGATGATTGCTGGATCTACAGAAGAATGCAAGTTAATCTGACTGTTTTAGCAATTTATTGTTTTATAGGCATGTACTTACAGGAACTATACTTTTCCATAAAATATCTAGAACATTTGATCTATAAGGGATTGACTAAAGAATTTGATGATAACTGCGAAGAATGGAACATATCCCAACTTGATAGTCAAGTATGTTGTTATACATTCATCCACTGTATTGGATTCCAGCAAAGACCTTCTCGTATTTGTCCGGGAGTGCCCTTGGGTGTATTTAATGAAATATATATGTCTGTGTAATTGTTTGAGAAGGGAGAAGGACTGCCATTTCAAGGAACACACACTACAGGAGTGTAAACTGTTGGCATTCGGTGCATGTTACCAGGGTTCAGACCTCTGTGTGCGATTGGCCTACACTTTAGAACTTGACATTTATAGAAAGCAATGTTGAGATTTCCAATGTCTTGCTTTAGGAGACTCTTCAGATCACTCAGAAAAAACAGCTGAGAAAGCTAGACATGTCTGTAGTATATTTCTCCTGCTATTTCTTCATCACAGGTCTTGCTTAAACAAGAGACACATGATCACAACTGATAATAATCTAACATCAGTTAATTATACTTCTCCTACAGCATCCACCAAGCTCAGCTGGTATTTCACTAGCATGGCTCAGTGACAGGCAGGCCATTGTCCCCTCCTGCTGTCCCCCTCACAATTTCTGTTATAGCTTCCCAGAGATCAGAATCTTGCTCAGTGAGAGGCACCAGTGATTCCCAGAAAGGTCATTGTAAATGCTAGTACAGACCAGTTTGGCAGTAGTGCTCCATGCTACAGAGCAAGGAGTTAGAGTTCATGATTCTTTACTTGGTCTGCCTGGCTGTGCTGTTAGGTGCTTGGGAGCACGTTGGGAATACCATGCTCAATCCATTGGGGAAGGGGGAAGTATATAATATTCCTCAGTAGTGAATCTTTCTTGCTGGTTGAAAACAGCACTGATGATCTTTAAGGGAAGCTGGATGTAGCTTTCCCAGACTGGAAAGGGAATTGCCATACTGGGAGGATCTTCAGAGTTTGGGAATGAAAAATTACTGCCACTTTGGCTCAAAGTAAATGGAGAGTTTAGAGAGAGCAAAGAACAATATGGTTATCTACTCAAAATAAATTTTTTGGATATTGCAGAAAGTTTGGACTAAACTCTGACACCATCTTTTCCTTGCGGATGCCTGGGTATAAGATAGTGCAATCAGTGTAGAACTGATTTCTGTGTCAATCTGAACCAGTTCTATCTGCTAGCTTTGTGTCTGGCCTACTTGATATTTATACCAGCTGATGTCTGCCTTTAAGCTTTGACTTCCTTTTGCAGCATTATGAGCACATATGTTTAATGGTGACCATTAATTATATTTTCAGTGAGTTTTCATTCCATGACCTTCACCAATTTGACAAAATCCTATAGCCAAAACATTTCTCATGAGAACTAAATATGGCTGAAATAGGGCTTGATCCTGCTCCTACTGTAGTTAATGACAACAATCTTCTTGGTGCAAAATCAAGATAATGAATATCTACTAGTAAAATTAAGAAACTAATTTTTTTCAATCTTTTTTCATAGTTTCCATACCTTAAATCACTGACTCTAACTTATCATTGGAATATACCTATATGTAGCTGGGTACGGGTATGCTCTCAGTGGCTATAAAATGTTTCTTAGGGACACCACTATGTCTATTTTGTATTTGTACATACATAATACTTGAGCTGTGAATCGTACACCATGTAGTATCTTATTTTGATAGTAATCTGAAAATCAGTCTCTCTAGTGAACATTGTGAAGATTCATTAGTTGGATACCTATCTGTTACAGGGACTTTACGTTTATAATTTTAGTTTTTCTCAATTGTGCAAACATGTTACACGTGGTATTTATCTGTGAAAACTGGATCAGAGAATAATCTGAGATAAATCTCTGTACAGCTGCACACTGCACTGACAACATGCCCATGATAAAAGTCATCATACTTTAAAGGACACACAATCTGCTATGCTTTTCAAAAACAAAAATAGATAAGATATAATCAGATTTTGTACTACATTATGTTATGTTGGTCAGGTGTCATTATAGTTTGACAGGCATGATGTGATACATTGGAGTGTGAATGACACAACCCAATCTGACATGACTGATATGTCAGCCTAGAAATTGAATAAACATTTCCCCATAAATTTGTTCTCCCCTTACCCTCACTATGTTAAAATTTGGGTCGGGTGTTTCATATCTTAAACAAATTACAGAATCTGACAGATGCTTATTCAGGAGAAATGTGATCGTCCTTTCCCTCTACTCTTGCTGTGTATTCTAAACATGGATAGTGTTGGGACTCTTATTTTTACACATTATTAGTTTGTTCACAACTATTCGGGGACGTCTACATTAACTTGTTTGTAAATTTCCTGGCAGCCTGCCAGTACAGCAGAGGAGCTATTGAATGTATGGATTCGCTTTGCCTAGTTATGTTATGTATTAATGGTTTTACTTATTAAATAATTCAAGATATGTTTTCATGAATTTTTATGGGGATTTAATTAATGAAAAATTATGGTTAAATCTTCAGAATTGCTTTGATATTTTCTCCAGTTTTCAAATGTAGGTGCTTAAAACTAGGTAAAAAGGTTGAGGTTTTCAAAGCCGTCTAAGAAATGGCTATCAACCTTTTCTGCATTGGGATCCCCTCCATTCCTCATCCCAACCAGCTGGGATGTAACCAAGATCCTCTCCTGTTTAGCCAGTTGGGAACAGGGCCGGCTTTAGGCCTATTCCACCAATTCCTCTGAATTGGACCCCGCGCCTAAGAGGGCCCCACGCCCAGTGAGAATCCCTTCCCTGGCTAGAGGTGCCTTTTTAATTTTTACTCACCTGGCAGCACTCTGGGTCTTCAGTGGCACTTCAGTGGCGGGTCCTTCAGTGCCGCCGAAGACCTGGAGCAAGTGAACGACCCGCCGCTGAAGTGCCGCCCAAGACTTGGAGCACCACCCAGTGAGTACGAGCCTCACATGTTTTTTTACATTTTTTTTTTTAAGTCATCCCTGCTGGGGCCCCGCCGAAACTGTTCGAATTGGGCCCTGCACTTCCTAAAGCCGGCCCTGGTTGGGAAGAGCAGTGTACTTCCAATCTCTGACTCTTATTTGTGGCCCTCAGGGAATTGTGAGCACTAAGTTCAGAAGCTATCATCTAGGTGATTCAACCATATTTTTTCCATTAAAAATAATGGTAAATGTGTCTCTAAATCCCATAGACATTTTAGAAAATTGCAACCCTAAATTCATATAAAATTGGCCTGATTTTTAGAATGTGTATGTGTGCTGAGTACTTGGAGTCCTTTTGAAGTCAGTTATAGTAATGGGTGCTCAGCACCTATGAAAACCAGGCAGACGTTATTTAGGTATCTAACTATGGATTTCAGTGCCTCATTCTGTGTATAAACATTTGAAAATGTTGGCCTATATTCATAAGTGTTATGGAAAATAATTTAACAGAACCAAATAATGGTGAGAAAATGCAGAAGCTGGGATTTCCATAGGGGCTTAAGGGAGTTATATGCCCAGGCTGCATTTGAATTTCAGTTAGAGCTGGCCAGAAAGTATGTCTGTTTGTTTGTTTTTTTGCTTTGTTTTTGTTTTTTAAATCAAAATCTTTAATGGAAATCAAATGATTTTCATAAAACATTTTGTTAGTCTGACAAATTCTGTAATTTTCCATTGAAAAACAACTTAAATGAAAAATTTTGACCAGAATCCTAACTCCATTAGGCTCCTTTTAAAATCCCAGCCACAAATAACATATTTCAAATTAAAGAACAAGAACAAAATATGCAAAAAAGAAAAATGTTCTTGGGATGAGTTTACCAAAGCTTCAAAATTAAATAAGGTCTTAAAAAATGATATTGTAGTAGTGAATGTCATGGTGGGCTGTAGTTATCCAGAGGGTCTGATTCTCCAAGCATTTACACTGATGCATATTATGAATAACTCCACGTAAACTTGACCTAAGCAAGGTCCAAACAAAGCCCAGGAGGTCTGCTCGAGCTGAAGTCAATGTAAAAAACCTGCCTTGATTTCAATGGGATCAGAATGAGGCCCAAGGTGATCAGAGAGAGATTGCAATTTATGGATATATTGTCAATCTTCATTTTTTTAAAAATTCACTACAGTCTTTGTCTTGCTAATACAATAAGTGCTGCACCAGGTGTTAAACTCAACATACCATGTTAAGAATGGTCCAATGCGGTAAATTTAGCAACTGATTGGTGTCTCTCTAAAATTCTTAGCTTAAAAAAATAGTCTCTGTCCCAGCTCTGCCCCCCCAGGACTTCTTAACATGACTGTTTCAAGGAGTTATGGAGAGAGCATCTCCACACCCGCCTGTATTGATTTCCGTTCCTGATAGCATTAAGGCCTTCTGCTGGTTTAATAAAGCAGCTCAACACCTTCACTGGACTCTCACAAAACCTTCCATCATGTTCTTTAATCATTTAATATTAACCCAATATAAAATTCTGCTAAAAAGTAAAACTCAAAGTCATCCTTTCAGCATGGTCTGGCAATCTCTTGTTTCTCTTACTGAATACTGAACTTTACAGAAAGTTGAGGACTTGTTACAAACATGATTGTGATTAGCATTTCTGAGTATGACTAAAATACTAGTTTGTTAAATGAAAATGCCCATTAATACTGTACTCCAGTAAAGAATCTATAGTTATTTCCAGGACGTTTATAAAAAAACAAACAAAACCAAAACCATAAAGCTTGTAAATAATTTGTGCTCTCTTGAACAGCATCCAAAATATTTGGCAGTGGTGATAAAGCAAACAGTTGCTTACATAGTCTCAATTAATGTTGCTCCTCGGTTGATTACAAAGCTAGCCCACTACTGCAATAAAGATGTGCTAAACAAAAGTGCTGGTAAGAGACTGCTTTTTAGTTCCTGGCTTGAGTCACATGACACTGATGAGGCTTATAACAGGTCATATGGCAGGAGTGAGTATCCAGTATCTGTTCCTGACTTGTATGTTTAAATTTAATCTCTTTATCTGAGGTACATATATGGGGATGTATGGGATATCTCAGTGCCTCACAATCTTTTACATATTGCTTCTAACAGCACCCACTTACGGGTAGCAGGGAAATACATTTTACAGACGGCGAACAGAGGCACAAAAAGAATGTGACCTGCCCAGAGCTACACAAGAAGTCTGGGGCAGAGAACTGAACCCATGTTTTTCAAGTCTCGGGCTAGCATCCTAACTATTGGAAAATCCTGCCTCTATATGTATGACCATAGTTCACAACCTGCCAGGCTCAAATGTGATATGCAATGCGGAGAAAGACCATAACTGAAAAACACCAAACACTGTTCATAAAGAGGCTTAAAATGCTGTGAAATTCATCCCTTTACTGTAAATAACTGTTACTATAACCTTTGTTTTATGTTTTTGCATTTCTGATGTAAATAACTTTCAAAATAAATTGAATGGATCCTAAATTCGTGTAGAAATTTGTAGGGAAATATGGGACTGAAACGAAGGAGATTTGAGAATGTTTTTAATGTTTAATGTGGCAGATATTGAGCTGTTATGTAATAATCTAAGAATGCTGCTAGGTACGAATTTTATAAACCCTACATATGACCTGGACAGTGACGTAAGAACGTTCCATCGCACACTTAAAAGACGAGGGGGCGGGGGGAAAGTATTGATTTTGAAGATCCTATTCCATGTCTCCAGCAAAGTTGTAAACCTTGTTTTCCCAGGCTGGGAACTTGGAAATCAAAGAACAACAAACAATTAAAAAGTCTTCCTCAGGAGAAGGAGATGGGGTGTGTGGGGAGTAATTGTCAAGGAGATTAAAAGGGCTAAGCAGCTTTTAATGGAGAATCTCTCTGAAGCAGTGTGTATGAGTTAAGAGAACAGACTATGCCAGCCAGATCCTAGAGGTCTTGGGGTGGGTGGGTGCGATGTCTGCAAGAAGCTTAGACCTACCAGGATACTCAGTGGAAGATTACTAGGTATCTGATAAGATAGATATGCATACAGCTTATTTTGTTTTAATATCTGTTTTCTCTTAATTGCATATGATCTAAATAAATAATACTTTGCTGTTTGGTTTCTGTTAACACTGTCATTGCTCCTGGGGGGAACAACATTGACGGTACTTGATATGTCAGAGATGCTGAGATATACTCCACTGGAGAATTGAGCTAGGACCTAGTTTAAAAGTGGGAGAATCATACGATTCCATCTCAAGAAAGGTGGTGATATGTGGCCTGAGATCTGAGTGAGGGTGCATTCAGAGACTGGGAGGGGTCAGAGGTGCCATTAACTCAATAACTGTGACACTTAATGTCACATTTATGTAGTTTTAAAAAAATACGTACAGATAAGAGAATCAATATAATCTAATTTCTCTCTCTCTCTCTCTCTCTCTAATTATAAACCCATGCCAGAACTCTCCCAGGAAAGTTTTGAGACTAAGGAGGACATTAGTTGATTTTGATTAACTCATTTTTTGCAGCACAAAGGTGGAAAACATTTCTCTGAAATTCTAGATGAGAAAGGGAAGAAAGTGATGAAAATAATAGCTACAAGGTATTTTTGTTCTGAAGAGTCAAAGTCCACCTACTGAGTTTTTATTACTGTAGTGCATGTTAGAGTTTTGATTTTTATCAGGCTTTTTTGTTTCCTTATTAAGAAGTAAAAAACTTCCCTCTTTCCGAGTCCGAGCCTACAGATACTTAGGCACACATTTAGCTTAACTCACAAGTGCAATCCAGTTGGGACTTGTATGGGAGCAAATTTACCCATGTGTAAGTGTTTGCAAGATCAGTTCCTTAATTTACGGTGTGCTGAGATTTGGCACAGTGGAGCTTAACCCCAAGGGAATTATTTTTCTAACAGTGTCATTCAGATATGTGTTTGGTTCATGTGGTGCAAAACAACCACCTTTTTCAGTTTCATCTAGAGGGATTTTTGTTGTGTTTAGACTTAAGAAACCCTCAATCTTGTATCTATAAGATTTAATTATTTAAATATGAGTTTTCAGTAAATGAGTAACTAAGGTGCTGCCTTTAGCAATCTGCATGGAACTTGGAGGGAGTAGAACATCTTGCAGGAGGGGAAGAATTTGGCACCAGGAAGCCTGTCTGTGTGCACGTGGCTTGAATGTTAGCTGCTGTTGCTTAATCTCTGTAATATTTCTCTTAATAAAGAGCAAGTTTAGCTTTACACACATGGAATTTTCTAATGTTATTACCCTACACACAGTACATGAACACGGCACTGCCTAAGTTAATATTTAAGATGATTAAGGGGAGAGGGCACAGTGAGCAGAACTATAATACTGCTGCCTACACCCCTGGGCCCTGATCCAGTGTCCATTCAGTTTACTTCAGTGGGTGTTTGATCAGGCCCCTGATACACAAGTGAGCCAATGCTTCTATTAGTATTGCACACCCCAAAGAGGGACTTTCTGAGCAAGGTGGAAACATAACCAATGTGCCACCCCCACCTTGCACAGCAGCTAGCGCTAGCTACTACTATTTCTGTCATAAAGGTTAACAGTATTGCTGACGCTGAGATCAAAAACCATGAGTCAGACCTTCTCAAGAGATCAAAAATCATGGGTTGGACTCTCCAAAAACATGAGATTGACCCAAAAAATCATGAGAGACTTTTTTAAAGATGATATTGTGTGTTTTGGACTGTCTTTTGATTTTTTGAGCTCCCCTCCCCATCCCGTGTGTGTGTGTGCGCACGCATGTGCATGCATGTGTACATATGTGCATGACAATTAGTGTTGCGCACTGTCTCAAATTTTATTGAGTAAGATGATTTTTGGCCTTTCCTCCAGGAGCTCTCACCACCACATCTTCCCATCCCCTGATGAGCAGTTCTTGTTTTCCCACTCAGTCCCCATCAGGTCAGGCCCCCCCATAGGTTCCCAGCCCCCCATGCAGCCCCCATTATCAATTTAGTTCCCCCATCAGTCCCCATCCCCTCAGTGTATTCCTCCCTGCCCCCCACCTCATCAGTTCATCCCTCCAGTCCCCATCAGCTTAGCCACTCACCAGCTCCCTGATAACCTCACCTCTGCTCTTCCAGGGGATCTTCACCCTCCTCTTCCCGTTCCCAGGCTGGGTGCTGCAGGGAGGAGATGGGATGGAGCAGAGTCACTCTTCTGTCTATTTCTCACAGCGGGCTGGGGGGAAGAGCTGAGCTGCACAGGTCTGCTGGGCTCTTCACTGCCCCCTCCCCTCCTGAAAGAACAGTAAGCAGAGAGGATGAGGGACTGGAATTGTGCTCAGTGGCTAGGTTCTTTGTGAAGGGACTGAAGCTTCTTACGTCATCCATTGCAAGATGATCTCCCACAACCTCTGAAATCCTGTCGCTTGTGGAAGAAACAGCAAGAGTTGGCAGTACTGGGTTTAGCGAGTGCCCCTATTCAATGTGCTTACCCCAGCCCACAGGAGGTATTCTGCCTTCTAGAGACAAACAGTCTCCTTCCAGATTACCCCAACGCTGAAGGAGCTGTCCACTGTGTGTACCTCTAACTCTCAGATCTAAAATGTGGCCCATTTGAGGTTTTTCTTAGCCCTTAACTCCTCTCTGCGCCTTGGGCCTGTAATCCCTTTCTTACATTTGACATCACTCCCATGTTGATATGGACCTAGTACATGCTTCACTAGCATTGTGACAGTTTTTTTTTAAATTAAGATTTTTAGCTTTGGCTCTTCTGGTGATAAATGTTTTCTAGTGTTGACAGAATGGCATATCCATGTTACTGTATGGTCCTGATTTTTCTTTCTCAAAGTCTGGGTTAATTTGCCTATTGCCTGGATAGAATACAGATACTGTAGCCACTCAACTGCTGAGGCTGGCAATTTGTCTCTACTGTCAGACCACTGCATTCTTCCCTGCAAGGGTCAGGTGGCAGCAGAGGTGATGACTGAGTAACTTTTTTGTGAGTAGCCAGATGGTCTTGCTAGTTTCATATACCTGAATAGTTATGAGGTAGCCCAGGAAATAACGGCTTATTGTTAGCTGTTACGTCATTCTTTCCAATTGTGGAGCAAATCACCACAGAACCCTTTCTCTTTGACTAAGTCTCTCTTTGAAATAATTTTCTTCGGTGTATAGGTTATACTGATGTAAGCCAACAAACCATACATGGTGCCAGATCATTGTAATAATAATAGTCTGTTCTTGAAATATTAGGAAGTAAGCCCCAAATGTAAATGTGTTGATGTAATGGTATGTTATCATCATAATGTATTTGATTTATCTTGCTGAAAAGCAGGCTATAAAAGGGATTTTACATTCATTCAACATAGATATATTCCTGGAGAAGAAACTGTGCAAGATAGTATTTACAATGGTATATAATGCAGATTATACTGGACATCCAATGAGGGTTGGGGCTCATATATTGCTAATGAACACAGATCCTTTGAACTGTTACATTCCATAAGCCCCAAATGTTTGCTTTCTCTGAAACACTTCAAATACATTACTCTGTATCAAAAGCCTCTGATTGTGATTTTTACCCTCTTTCTACATCTCTCCTCTTTTGTTTTTGTTTCTTAGTGGCTATGCCCACAAGGATATCCAGAGGTAAGAGCAAAGCAAATGCCACAGCAAGCTTCCCGAAAGCCTGCACGAGCTCAGTGTTGCACGGTTGTTTTAATTTCCTTGCTATAGTTTTACTTTGTCCCCCTCAAGGTCATATGCTTCACCAAGCAATCCTGAGATTCCCTGTTAATTATCGTACAGTAGTTGCACTTGTTGGCTGTGTCAAAAACAGGGTGATTTTCACTAAAGACATAAAGGAGTGAGTCTCACTGTTGCAAGACTCGTCTTATATCAGTGCTGGGCACCTATGCTCTGGCTTTCATTATTGTAATTCCATTGGTGTAGTTCCACCAGTGCAAAAAACCCCAGTATAGTCAGGGTCTAAGTTTCCACTAACTATGTGGATCCAGTTTTGAGCACATGTCCGAAAGTTGGTAGTTTTTGCATTGAAATCCATGAAACATTCTTAGTTTCATATAGCTCTGAGGCAAAACAAGGTGAAACATTTCTTTTGCAACAGTTTCAGGGTGTGTGTGTGTGTGTATTGGGAGGGGAATTTAAGCAGTCTGAAAACATATGCAATTTTTGTGCACACCTCATTAAAGTGAAACCACCAACTCCCACACAGCTGTACTGATGCTCCCACTGGACTCTTTAGGTGTGATATCCCAATTCACAAAATCCACAGGGGGTGACAACATCTGTGATTAATCAGATTTCACCAATTGCTCTGTCTCCCAAGTGACACAGCTGCCTGGCAACTAAAGAGGTGCCATCTGGCAAACAGGCGAAATTGTCACTTCTTGCCATAGAGTTCTACCTTTGCTCTGGCAACCCAAGCTGTACAAGTCTGTGTACAACTGTGCCGGGAAGGCTTCACTGCGGAGGCAGCTTTGTTAATACTTCCCAGCAGGCACCTTTGGCCTCCTCAGATGCATGCCCATAATGATGACTCATTATTCCTACACCTTGAAAGATTAACTTGGGGATCCCCTCCTCGGCTTCCTGCTGAGAAGTGTAAAAGTCTCTCTTTCAGATGATGAACTTTCTTCCCTGTAGAATTATAGATTTTAAGGCCAGGAAGTATCATTATGATAACCTAGTCTGACCTCCTATGTAACACAGGCTATAGGACTTCCCAGAATTTGTTCGTGCTTCAAATCTAATCACTCTGCTAGACCTAGAGCATATATTTTAGGAAAACATCTAATCTTGATTTAAAACTTCACAGTGATGCAGAATCTACTGTCTTTGGCAAGTTGTTCCCATGGTTAATTACTCTCATTGTTTTGAGCCTTATTTCTAATCTGAGTTTGTTTATCTGCAGTCTCCAGCCACTGGATCTTCTTAGATCTGTGTCTGACAAACTGAAGATCCCTCTGTGACACTATGCCCCATATTCTTCATAGAGGTATGGTTATGATATGACTATGGCATAATTAAGAGGTATTTTATGAAAGATGAGTCATGTGAGATATAATTGGAAAGGTTATGAGTTACTGAATATGATTATCCTATTTGTATGCATGTGTCATTTTTTGTATCTGGAGTAGGAATATTTTCTATGCATCTATTACAAATGTGTTTACACCTGGGAAATGCCCACTAGGCAGAATGCAATCAGTCTGGATAGCCAGTTGGGAAGGGCCATTAGGGAACACAATAGGTCTTTGAAGGTGCTAATCTCTCACCTTCCTGGGACCTTCCTGGGGACCCTGCAAACAGCTTCTGAGTTATGGCTGCAGAGGCATGTGACAAAGTCACCTGGTACTGGACTCCATGATGATACTAGTGTTTTTGCACTGACCAGGGTAGGAATCGCACTGGGAGACAAAGGATTCCCACCATATGCAAAAACTATTTAAGGAAGGGAGATACATCATCGTGGTTTGTTCTCCCATCCCAAGAAAGAGGATGGCTCGAAACACCTGAGAGCAAAAAAGACTGAACTAGGGGAGAAGGGCTGAGCCCAAGCGAGAGGGTTGTCTGGCCTGTGAAAGTAATATCTGGAGTTTTAAGCTGCAAGCAAATGCAGCTTGCCTTCAAGAACCTCTGCAATCTACCTAAAACAACATTTAGGGTGAGAATTCGCTATTTATAGCCAGTTTCTTTAGTATATTAAGCTTAGATTGTGTGTTTGTTTATTTGCTCTCACTGGAAGGGATGCTTTCTAATTGTTTTCTCATATATGACCTCTCTACTTCTACTCAAGATTCCCCTTTTTTGAATCCAGCGATGGCTTTAGTCATCTAAGCCACAGCATTGGCTGGGAGCTCATGTTCTGCTGATTATCCATCATGACCACCCAAGTCTTTTTTAGAGTTACCTCATGGGAAGAGGTAAACATGGCCTACGTTCTTTGTTCCTTACATTTGGTCACATTAAAATGTATATTGTTTGTTTGTGTCTAGTTCAGATCTTTGTATCAGTGATATATCCTCTTTTGTTATTTACGACTCCCCCAATCTTAATCATCTGTAAACTGTATTAGTAATGTTTTTATATTTTCTTCCAGGTCATTGATAAAAATATTAAATAACACAGGGCCAAGAACTGATTCCTGCAGGACCCCATTAAAAACACATCCACTCTGATGATTTCTCATTTACAATTACACTTTGAGACATATCAGTTAGCCAGATATTAGTTACTCCTTAGTTACCATTGAAATGGAAGTATTCCATCATCATCATCATCTGATATGAATACAATAACTGGATTTTTCCCAAATACAGAACAGAAATATTTATTGAACATTTCTGTATTTTCTTCATTATTAATGACAATCCTATCATTTTACTCTAGTAATATACCAATACTATAGTTACAGTTGCCTTTGTTTCTGATACACTTATCTTTAACTCTGGTGGTCAAACATTTTCGCTCTATTCTTTTGCTTCCCTTATCAATTTTGCACAGTTTCTAGATTTTCATTTATATTTATCTCACTGTCCCCTTTTTTCTATGTTACTTTTTTTTTAAATTGCAGCTTTCACTTTTCCCCTAAGCAAGACCTTTTTTTTTTTTTAAACCAATGTAGCTTTCTTTTTCCATTACATTGAGCATACTGACCTTCTCCTTCTTTCTAATGTACTATGTGGAAATCAGCCCAAAGTCATCACACGTCCTGCTTTTGCATAGGGCTCTGGAAATCCTAAGGCAGCCCTGTAAGCAGCTGAAGAGCAGCATCTCTTCTGATTTGAAGGGGATGAAGGGAAAAAGGATTAAATAAAAACATATAACAGGCACATTTTAAATTCAGCCGATAATTCCATCATGGATTTCTAGTCCCTATACAACCCAGGCAAGCTTCACTCTCACAGTTGTGGCATCACCACATTACCCTTTAAAGGAATTATAATCTTGTAAATTAGAGTTGCCTCTTGGTTGTTCTATATTGAATAGGTGTTGGCCTTAGAGAAATAATTCTTTTACTGCTTTGGGAGAAGACAAAATGTCTTTGCTCTACCTTTTTTCCCTTGCAATGGTATTTTGAAGATCTATGTGAAATTCAAGGAACCTTTCTTTACTTTCGCTTCAGCTATTTGTTTGTATTCTTTGAGCTTTTTTATTCTGAGTTTCAAGTTCAAACAAATCCATAGTTCAAAGCAAAACTCATTTTGAAACCACTGTTTCTGCTGACTTCACATCAGAACTATGGGAAACTGCAAATTTCTCCTGATTTCAACATAAAATCATAAATTGGTCAAAGATCATTTGAAAATTGGGGAATTTAAGGGAATGCTTTGATGAATTTTGGCCTAGGTTCCAGTTTGTAATGAAACCATGTTGTTTGGGGATTAATTATGAAATTTCATACAGTACCAGTGTTTTGCCAAAGAGGAGGACACACCAAATTGCAGTCCAGCCTTGATCATTGAATTAAGCTTTTTGTTATGTTGCAGTGAGGTACCTTGCTGTAAACTCTAGTCTAATGTGATTCAAGAAGAGAATCCTGCAAGTCATGTGGGCACAGGTTTCCAACAGTGCAGTTTTTCATGCGAATAACTTGCCTGCATGCCGCATTCCTGTCCACCCGTGGGGGGATGTGTTCGCACACTGGCTTTTGTGCACATGAAAGTCAGGTATGTGCAAACCTCACCCTTGGAAATCTGGGCCTTAAACACATTTCACCACTATGGCTGGAAAACAAAGACTGGCTGGAAAACTATCATTGACCAGAATAAAAGAATTAAGAGAAATGGAACAACTTATTGCCTATATTATATTAACAAATGAATTGTTTGCAGAAAGGTGGGTCACATGGGATGAATTGATTTTAAAAAGTCATAGATATAACTTTACAAGAATAATGTGTATAGCTAATGTAACACATAACCTACGCTCTGAGCTCAGCTTTATTCCTTTACCTTTTGTGTTTCTTACCCTCTCTTTTAATGCTTATGTTAGAAAAAAAATTGAACTGTCAATAGTTAATTGTTTAGTTGTTAACTTTTTAGTAAAGACAAAACAAGAAAAAAAACTGGGCCATCATTATTTTCCAGTACTGCTTGTACATGCCCCTTCCCAGCTGCTAAGTATGAAAATGCAAGAAACATGAACTCATTGGAGAGGTGACGCACAGCAACACCAAGGGAACCAATACTTTAGCATTTTAGGCCCAATTTGGTAAGCCCTGTGTATGTGGATTCCCATTGAAGTGGATGGGAGCACAGAGTGTGCTAGACTGGGTCCCTTGAATTTTATTTTTTTTTATAAACACGTTTTAATAGACATAAAGAAAAGAGATTGGCAAAACTTCATCCAATGTTGCCAAACAATGGGTGGAAACTTTCAAAGGGAATCATTTAAAGTTGTTTGGTCCAAGATCTTTGTCAATGGGAAGGGGACAGGAGAGAGTACGAGTTAATGCTAAGTGAACCACTCATCTACCTGTACAATGTGAAAATTCAGATGGAGAAGAGATGCTCTATCTCTTTCCTCCTTTCACTGTCCCACCATAACTTGACATCTCCCCCTGTTTTTCACACTGGACTGTGCCAGATTATTTTTATTTCCGCATCCCGAAGCTTTTTGTCCACTGGCTCTTGCCAGTGAGATGATATTCAGTTGAGAATTTAGGGTTGGGATTAAGTTACCTTTTCTTTCTTTCCTATTTGTATGAGAATGCAATAGAGTTGGACTTCATAGACCATTGATAAAGGCACTAGAGAAACATCCTAGGGAAGTGTATTATTGTTGCAAAACCAGGTTACCAATGTTCTTAACTTCTGTGCTCCCCACCCCTCCTCAGAGACACCAGAGAATGAATGGATGCGCTGTAGAATTTATTTTTATACATTAAGGATTTTAAATAAAAAGGGAAGGACCAAAGTTAGCACAGGGTCTCAGGCACCATGTGAAAGACAAAATGAGAAAGGATTGATTAGTTACTTTGTTCGTGCTGTGTAGTCATCAAAATGACAAATGATCAAAGGAGGTAAAAGGCAGTACATATGGCGCTTTAAGACTCATCTACACACATATACACTGCTGTTTCCAGTATGAGCTACAGTGTCAGAAACTCCACCCAATTGCTGGGTGAGCCTGTCATTCTGCCATGAATATGAAGGGGTGTTCTTGTGTCTACATAGCAAGGAGGTGGTAGACAGGACGCTTCTGCAGACAAAAAGGCAGAGGAGAAGACTGTAAAATTTACCCCAGGGAGAAGCTAGACTCGTGTATATCTAGTTTTCTCCACTGAAGCAACAACATATCCTGTTGTGGGCTGCTGAGAGAATAGAAGATTAAACAATTCTTCCATATCTGCCAAGCGTGTGGTAGGGGGTTGAGACTTCAGCAGTACTGGTGCAGGGTCTTTGCATGCTAGCCTCTCCCTCTTTGCTCCCTTATAAAAGGAACTGAGAGAGTCTGGCCCATTCTATATAATGTACTGTAGATAGTTCATCGTTATTAACATGTATTAGTCAAAAGAGTTTAGGGAGTATTTTGGGCAAATAAAGTAAAAGCTGGAAAAATGGTTTTGTACAATTCTTTCAATGGGGAATCAGAAGATACCATTTTTTCACTGTTCATGCCCTGCTGCTTAAGCAACGTAGAGGAGTGATACAATACACTCATGTTTAGAGTAGCAGAGCCTAAAACTAAATGCTTCCTTGCTTTTGTTAGTTTTAAGTTGGACTCATGGGATCATGAGGTAAATCGTGGTACTGAGGTAAATCACTGCAGCTTCAGTGGAGTTACACTGAATTACACCCATTGAAGATGTTGCTCTTAAAACCCTTGCTTTAAAACACAGTGCTGAGACCCTGAACCTTATTTTTGCATAGCCTTTAAAAAAAAATGTAGTAATCTTGTTCTTATGTCAGAGTTGCCTCTCTTGCTAGACCATACCCTCTCCATATCCCTCTGTGTTAAACCAGGAATACGTTGTATGCAAACCAAGTAATTTTCCCTATTATACTTTATGTACAATAGAATTCTTCAAATCCAAAGGTCACCAAACAGACATGTCAAATGACTTCACGAATGACTTCAGCTCATTAATCACAACTCAGCATACCAGTGGCTCTCTTCTGTTCATTAGAATAACATTTCCTTGCACTTTATGGCAAGCCATCATTATAATACAGAAGGACAACAAAGTGTGAAAGATTTTTTTAATGAGACTTCATAGCTGCTCATAGTGGGACTCCTCATCCTCCTTGCTCTTGAAAGAGCTGTCTGACAATGCATTAGAAAGATTTTACCTGATGAAGAGACCCAGGGAGAGAGTTTCACAGGGAAAACTGTCAATGAGCTTGCAGAGAGCTGCACAAACCTGGCTGCCCTGTTGGCTGAGCTGTCAATCTTCAAAAGAATACAGGGAGAAAATCTTTAATTGTGCTCACCACACAGATAACATTTTATGCTGGATCACTGTCATTTGCAGTTCTGGACTCACTTATAGGGAGAAGGCAGCAACCACAGGATCTCAAGTGGACTGCACTTAATAAGGACCATCTTTACAGCTTAATACTAAAAAATTATTGAGAAAATAAACTCATTAGTCTCTAATGCTAACTTGCATGCATAGTGTTCCCACTGTTGACTAATATTATTTCAACCCTTGTACCTTGGATACATCAAACGGAAAGGAGCTGTTCAAATACTGCCGGACTGAGCCAACTAATTTAAATCTCTTTTAATACATTTTTAAGGGACATTAATATATTTTAGTATCTTTCTTATTTGAGGGAAATAATGAAACTGCAAAAATGGCTTATAAGCTTTTGTGAATATTCATTTTAATTAAATTTTTCTCTCTTTTCCCCTCAGGAGAGTGGTGACTCTTAGTGGCTCATCACCAATTTTCTTGTTAGCGCTGGAAACTTCACTGAATTATTAGTAGGGCTGTGCAAAAGTGAGTCAAAAATGTTCATGGCAGTTTAGTCAAAAGTGTCTCAGTGGTTTTTTTTCCTGATGATTGCATACCCCTGAAAATTTACTTTTCTCCACTAATGTGGACAAAGGGTACTTTTCACTTCCATACACATGAACATGCCAGAAAAAAGCCTCCAACCCCTAAGAACTGAAAGTTTGAGTGGAAGCTATTTATGCTTTATGCATGAAAAAGGCACCTCTGTTACTCTGGATGCCCTTTATAATAGTAAAAGTAACAACACAGCCAAAACAAAACCAGAACAAAGCCCCTTGAAAACTCAGTCTACCCACAGAACACCTTGAATAGGCATTTCCCCACTAAAACTCCTCTCCCCTATAACCAATTTCCTTAAGGCCCCAAACTCTGAGATGGCTCTTGTGTGTTTAAGTAAAGCGAGAGAGAGAGAAAATGAGACACACGGAGATATTTGTTCGCTGCTGCTGTTGCCCTCCCTCTTTTCCATATCCAGACTACTTCCTGGGAAGCTAGTCTAGAAGGTGCTTATGCACTTGTAGTGGTCTGCTGTAAGGTGAACTGTTTTACCCATGCAGTCCTCCCCGGTGAATGGCAGCAGATCAAATGCCAGTATTCTTTTGCCAGGTTTGTATTAAACAACAGAGCCACTGGGGTATACCATGGAATTTAGGTCAGGCAGGAGATCAGCATCACTCAGCAGCAACCACCAACCACCAGCAGGTGTGACCTTGCACTCCCTATGATTTTGTAAAAATATGCTAATGAGTGTGAATGTAATGTAACTGGAATATGCTTCATGCAAAAGGTCTCTTGTAAGGTACCATTACAAAGCTTAAAATCTACTAATTCTGGTCATCCAATCTGTATAAATGTATCATTCTTGTATCTGAAACTAGAAATATGAAATATAAGTCTGAGGTCCTGTTGTAATTATGCAACGTGTGGGCCATTAATCGTGGTTTGAAATCTTGATGACTCCCATCAACTAGGACAATTGGTTGTAAATAGCTCTGTTTACTTGCAAGCCTTTCTGTGAGTCAGGCCAGGAAGAATGAAGGCTTGGGCTCTCCCAGGACATGTCACCTGGTACTGGAATCCATCTTAAACCTGGTGCTTTTCCATTTAGAAGGAGGGGTGGGGACCAAGAGAGACAAAAGATTCCTGCCTTGTGCCAAAGCTATATAAGGGGATGGAACAGAACAAAGGGGCTGCAGTCATGAGAAATCCCCTAGCAGAGCTGAAACTGGGACTGTACCCGGGGAAAGGATTGGGCTCAAAATAGAAAGGAGTCTAGTCTGTGAAAGAAGCTTATTGGAACATCTCTGAGGGTGAGATTTATCTGTGTTCAGTTTCCTACTGTATTAGGCTTAGACGTGCGTGTTTTGTTTTATTTTGCTTGGTAACTTACTTTCTTCTGTCTGTTATTACTTGGAACCACTTAAATCCTACTTTATATTTAATAAAATCACTTTTGCTTATAAATTAACCCAGAGTAAGTGATTAATACCCGAGGGAGCAAATAGCGATGCATATCTGTCTATCAGTGTTATAGAGGGCAAACAGTTTATGAGTTTACCCTGTATAAGCTTTATATAGGATAAAACAGATTTGTTTGGGGTTTGGATCCCATTGGGACACAGGAGCACTTTCTAAGCCATTTTCACTTAAGTCTGCCACTGTGGGGGACGTGGTTCAGACCTGGGTCTGTGTTTGCAGCAGACTGGCATGTCTGGCTCAAAAAGGCAGGGTTCTGAAATCCTAGGCTGGCAGGGAAAATGGGCTCAGAGATAGTCTCAGCACATCAGGTGGCAATCCCAAGGGGGTTTCTGTGACCCAACCTGTCACAGCAGGATCAAAAGCAAAGGCAGGATTTAAGTGAGAAAGTATATTCATAACTGAACACACAAAACAGCATCTGTAGCAGCATCAGCAGGTAAACAGGCCCGATCCCTCACCAGGATCCCACAGATCCCTGTACTCAGAGCATTATTGATTTGTATCTCCTCTATGTTACACACAGGCACAAGGATTCAGATGATCCATAAAATAGACTCTGGCAAAGGCAGCTGCAGAATTAGAAATGTCTTCTAGCTTTGTTCCCAGCCAGCATTCTGTGTTGTCCGTGTGTAGCTAATGCCTTATTGAAAGTGTGCTATCCTTGGGGATCATGTCAAAGAGTATGTGAGTACACAGAAGTAGGCAGGCAGTTTATATACACCCTTCCTTCTCCCAGCCCCTAGTGTTCATGCTTGTTGAAGTTTTCCCATTTAAATAATAATAAACAACTCATGAAAGTACAGTTTCAGCATACAGAATTTTGCATGTTTATCTTAACTTGAGGATGGGCCCAAACCAAAAACAGGGATTTTCAAATCCATGAATGTTTTAGGCACGGGTTGGAAATCTGAACTTGAATCTGAATTTTAGAAGTGGTTCTTATCTTTATGGTGGGTTCAACTGAAACTTCTTTCTAGATCCAAAACCTTGTCCTCTACTCGGTCAGCTCTAAATGTTACCAGGAACCAAATATTAATAGAGAGGAACATTTATTCTCAAATATATTCCATCATAGTGCATTAATAATTGCTTCTGGCAGAATCTATCTGTAGCACCAAGGCAGCAGCAACTTGAATGAGGGCAAAAGGATTGGCTGTGAGATAAAGATGAGTGCCTCTTGTCTTGCCCAAACTTGAGACTGTGCAACAGCATGCAGGGGCAGATTAAGGCATGAGCCATGTATTTTCTGTCCTATTAGCCTGAGGGCCCTGATGCAGCAGTGAAAGCAAAAGTCTATCCAGGGACTGGGAGGCAAACATCAGAGAGGGAGAATGGGAGAGAGTCTGCCTGGGAGCTCAGGGTGGAAAATCAACGAAGATGTGCTTGATGTTGGGAAGAGAAGGAAATCTTTCCATGGGAAGGACTGATATTATTTTGAGGGATCCTGAAGTTTTGGTGCATCTAGACTTGTTTAACCTTTTCCTCATAAAATGAAAGGAGACAATGTCCTTGGGAGAAGTTTTCAGTAGATTATAAAACATTCTGAAGGTTAAAAGTATAATGCTCCTTACTGAAAAGCATGACTGTGAAATGGAGTGCTGTATCTTATCTTTTGGTTAGCAATATTAGGGTCTGAACCAAAGCCCACTGAAGCCACTGGGAAACTTTCCATGGGCTTTGGATCAGGTCCTTAGACTAGAAAGTTAGTTGATCTAATTCTTTGGGCTTTAAAATTAGAAAAAATCTGACTTAATTGCTTTTTTCAGTTTCCTCTTTTCTCTTCAACAAAACACATGCAGTAAAAATATTTCTGAAAACTATAACCACTATAAATTATTTAACTTTGTACCAAAATATGTTACAATTTGGGGAAGGGGCTGATCCTACAAGGTGATACCTGCAAGAGGATCCTTGCAGTCCTGCAGAGCACCATTGACTTTAATGGGCCATGTGAATGTTTTACAGGGCTGGGGTTTAAGGAAGTATATATTTTAGTATGTGAATTTAAGAGAACCACTAAGATACAGTATACATATTTTAACTTTTTTGCCAAAGCTTTGTCAGAGGCAGAGCAGGGACCATCCCCTCTTGGTTATCTGGAAAGCCCCTAGTACATATAAGATGCTACCATAAGTATATTATTAATAATAACCCCAAGTTACAAAAAAAAATGCTACAAAACCTTAAGACTGGATCTCTCTCTTTGAAATTTCATAATTTCAATCTATCGTTTGGTTTCATTCTAATCCTAAAATCTAGTCAGAAGCAGCCTTTTATGTGATTTCAACAATCCGGTCATTTAAAGAGATTTAGAGGTTTAAATTCTTAAATATACAATTTTTACTTAAACTGTTTAAGATCTCTCATGTGCATTGCACAATTTATTTTTAGTTATGAAAATATGAAAGTAGCAATGCTCGGTAAATATGGTATATTTAAAAAAAACATAATCTTGTAAATATTCAGATTTTCACTTACATTTTTAATTAATTGGCTGTAGTGAAGCATACATCCCTTGTCTGATTGTTTTCCACCAGCACTGATGCATTTGAATTTTACTGGTGTGACTTTTTGAAGAAAGTGAATTTCAAAGTTGCATTTCTGACTCGTCACAGAAAATAAATTTTAAATTGGTTCATTTTATAACATGTTCAGCTATTCGTGTTAAAATGTTTGCAAATGTATCTAATCAGGACACAGAAACGGTAACAACTTATTGCATCACTGCTAACCAACACAGCTTGAATGGCAAATATTGAAAGTTCAGATAGAACATGTTCATGATCAGCCTGTACAGCTAAGAAAAATTCACACATATAACATTTCAGATAATGAATAAATCCAAGAAAACTATGATTTGCTGACAGATATCTGTGAGCAGAAAAAGGGATTAGATTGGTTAGGTAAATTAATCATGAATAATTAACTCAGCTGTAGAAAATGCTTAGAAATGTGTGTTGTGGAGCTGTGGAAACTGATTCATCTCATTCAGTGTAATTTTTTGTCAAGCTTTTTAAATTTTTGTAAATCCAAAACCCTCACCAGTAGAAAACTTGCGTCTATCACTGAAACAAAGTCACCTGGCAACTACTGCAGATGACATAGGTAGGGAATTCCATTTTGCGTTTAAATATTCTCAGTTCACTTTATCGTTGGTTATCAGCAAGAGCATCAGCCGGACCATGAATAACTCTTCTCCAGTGCTGAGACAGAAATGGAGTACTGAGAGAGCATGGAGTAAGAGCACCCTTTGTTTCTGTATACTGTCTCCTCTTGCTGATCAAAGGATCATATTTTTCCAAGCTGGGCTGTGATAGAAGTGGCCTTGTAATCTTAACAGCTGTAGCACAGGAAATATCTTTCATTTTCCCCCATGCAGCCATATTAATCAAATTGAATTTTTCTGAGGCATTCTTTGTCCAAGGAACAAATATTTTGAGTATAATGCATTTGAATTTTCTGAACCATGCTCAGAGATATGGACAAGTGTCAGCCTTAGCAAAAAGAAAGCAAATGTGAGTAAATATAACAGTATTGTAATTAGATATGTAAAGGATTTCTGTATTTCTTATGCACTCGATAAGTTGTGTTAAGGGAAAGCATTGTTTCTTGCAGTTACCCAGACATCTACGTACTACAGTATTGACGCATACTAGACACCATTAGATACATTAGATGGATATTAGACATATTGGATAGTTAAAGTAGAGATATTAGATATCTGAAAGATAGAGTTTAACTTGCCTGAAGGCACTGGTATAAATAAGAGCAGACTTTGGCCCAGGCGTGTCAAACTGACTCACTCTTCAAATGTAATAATGAAAGAGCAAACTGTTTACATGTCCTACCTGGAAATTTAATGACAGGGAAAATTTCCTACTAGCACAGGGTGGTGATGATGTTATCTACAACTGGTAATGGCTTCAGATAATGGAAAAAATAGGCAATTTACGTTTCATTTTACCATGAAGATATTTAAAGTTGATAGTGTAAAGAAATTGCCAGAAATTGTAACAACTATAATTGTTCTTTGTGATCTTGAGGTCAGAATTCCAAACACTGCAGTAAAATAAGAGAAACAGGGGTTTCATAGAGTGGAAGATTCATATTTAAATACTGGTAATGTGGTAACTATGGAGGACTGCTGCATCAGGGCACTCTGGAGGATCAAATCAAGTTCGATATAACACGTTTTCACCTATAACGCGGTAAGGTTTTTTGGCTCCCGAGGACAGCGTTCTATCGAGGTAGAGGTGTATTGCAGATCAGGCTTTCTATCCAACATGTTTTACAAATGTTGATGAATTAAACTTCACAACACCCTTGTAAGGAAGGGTGCATTTAAGTTATCATTAGGATTCAGAGGCAACACTTGCTTGAGAGGTTTGGGATAAATTCACACTTCTTGCAGAACTATCGTTAGAGGCTCTGTGTGGACCCAGGCCGAAAGTAGTGTATTGATTATACATAGTTGACATATTTGCAGGTTTTCCTTTTAGATGGAAGCTTACATTTTATAGCACAATTATTCAGTAATTTAAAAATTAGAGAATTGTGCAGCTGTTTGCCTAACTGTCTAATTGCATTATAAATAAGGCCTTTCTTATATGGGTGTATATTAGTACTATACATAGAGTGTTATTACTAGTCAGTTTTCTATGGAAAAGTCACCTAAACTCTCAATGCCTCAGGTTCCCTATCTGCAAAATAAATTCCTAAATATTCACACTTAATTAATACAATTATTACCCCTATTTTACACTTATGGAAGAAGAGGATATTCTCTCTCCCATCACCACAAGAGAGAGGGCTACTTGAGGAGGGTCTTTCCTCCTCCTTTCCAGGAGAAGTAGTGAGCTGGAAACTGAGTTCTGCAAACTGAGTTCACGGTCTGGGACTTAGCTTATTCTGCTTGGCCTAGTCTCATTCCAGGTGGAACAGCTGAGTCCCAATCAGGTGCTCAGTAGAGATTTTGCTGAATGGTGGGGGGAGAAGAGGAGAGGGAGTTGCCATTGATAGGGTAGGAAGAGAATATCAGTGGCTGCTTAGGGGCACAGGTGGAAAGAGACAGTAGCTGGCGGGGAACTAGGAGAACAGGGGGAGACACAGAGAGGGAGCTGAGGTAGGGAGAGGATCTGATGGTGGTTATTTTTCTTGCAGTTTTATTTGCTATTCCGCTGTGCCCTTGTTCTTGCCACCCTTGGCTATCATGGATCTGAATATAAGGCAGGCTCACCTATGTCAAAATCCACATATAACTTGCATATATGATCACAGCTTGCTGGAAAATGCAGCATTTAACATTTTGTACATATGGAGGACACAGAGGACAGGCTATTCCCTCTGTGTGTTGTCTTCAAGGGAAACGCCCAATGTTTCCCTAGGGGGAAAGACTTTCTGTTTCTGAGCTGTCTCACTTTCTTGTACAGTTCTTAGTATCTTCCCCCTGCTGCAGCAAAGTGTCTCTCCCCTCATCTGTAGTGTATGTAATACTAGTTTGTGCTTCTAGGCCTTCTGTACTTTTACTCTGACTTTTGGTCTTTTATACAGGAAATAGCTGAGTGAAATTCAATAAAGTGTAGCACAGCAGTTCTGATGTGGTCTCCATTATTGATCTCTTCCCAACCTCTGCAGCTAGGCATTTTTCACTCCATACATCATACCATCCCTGTCTCTTCCATGTCCTCAGCTGAGCTCTCTTCCTACCTCTAAACGCTCTCTGAGCTTGGATCTCTCTCTTCAACTTTCTCTCCTTCCAACTTGGGGTCTCCTCTTCCCAGCCTGGATCCTCACCCCAACTCTGCATCTGCCTCTGACCTAGGGTTACCACCTTTGAAGTGCAAAAAACCCGGCATTCCCTCCCTCACAAAGCAAGCCTGCTGCAGCTCCAACCCTCCCAATCACAAGGCAACTCTGCAATGCCCCCCCCCTTCAACAGCTATTTATATTATCTGGAGAGAGAACACATGTAGATAAGATTGATAACATGAATGTCTCCTGACTCTCCCGTGACTCAAACCCTCTTTCACTTGCACACATGCAATGCGCTTGCATGTTGGTGGGCCGACAGCTGCTGTATTTTCAACACTTTTGATCTGTTACTGCTTAAACTATGTAAATGGGAACACTGCAGCATCTTTGGCTGGACACAGAAACTTTTAACATTGGATATCCCAGTGCATTGTGGTGATGCAAATATTTAGACCCATGTAAAAAATCCCCAGCAGATTAAATAATTTTTCTGGCAACTGGCAAATCCATACAAAAACCAGCCAGGCCGGTAAAATACTGGCCAGGTGGTAATCCTACTCCAGCCCTGGGGTCTCCCACAATATGTTTCTTCCACTCCCAGCCACTCAAGGTTTCCTCCCCATGAATCCCCTGTTGGAGCAGGGGAGGATGCTGATTTGCTAGGAGGAAAAGGAGAGGAAAGTCTGTCACTGGCTCTCCCCAGAGATGCTGGGAGACGAGTAAGCTGGAGGTTAGGCAGCCTTGGGGCTGGCCCAGTCATGCTGGCTGTGAGGGGAGAGGGCATACAGTGGGATTTATGCTGCACAATTCCAGGGTGCCTGTCATACTGTTAAGGTGTTCTGTGCTGCACTGGATGTGAGGCCTGCAGTCTAGAGAAGTTCATACTTTAAGTCAGTAAGTTTAGCTTCCTATAAACGAACTAACACTTTAAATATTGATCTGTTTTCAGATAAAGCAGCCAGAAGCTTCCATTCCCATATGATTGAAAACAGATTTAGCTCTAACTTCAATCTTTATTTCAATTAAAAATAAAACTGCAGGTAATATCTGTAGTTCCTGAAAATGACTTCCCTTATTAAACCAACAAAAAGTAAGTTCCCGTTGGAATATTGATCGAGTACTAGGCTGTATTTCCACAATATGAAAATATGAATGTTTATTGCAGTGGTCTGCCTGCTAAACCAACTACGCTGTTTATTGCAGGTGATGTATAAAGTCTATATGATTTCTGTGAGCTTCCTCTGATCTGCTCCTGGGGTGCTGGGACCATATTATATGACATTTTTTTGAAGAGAAGCTGTTTGCCAAAATGGCAATGTTTGCGCTGATTAGCAGACATGGTAACGTCCTAATTCCTATTAGGTAGAAGTGAGATGAAAATAACTATTTCTCTTTCTCAAATGTCCCTAGATCATGATAGGTCTATGCTGTAATTATTAACTTGTTCCTAATTCTTGAATGTCTTAAGTCAAGTTGATTATAATTTACTCCCACTGGCACCATAATGTGCTTTGGTAATGTAAAAGCAAGGCACAGTCTCTGCCCCAAATAATGTACAATTGTACAATCTACAAGGCAAAAACAGACAAAGACCAGAGAAAAGGGTTCAAGTTGGTGATTAGCTATGTCCTGATGATACACATTAAGAGCCAGATTATTTTCCCCTGCTATGGCCGATTTGCACTGCTCCAGTACCACACAAGCACTGTAAACCATTCACACAACTATCTATAATATTTTGCCATATATTTTGTGTTTTTACTATTGACTAACATTATTTTGTTAATACAGGAAATTATGTTACTGATGAGAAAAGTGTGATCATTTTTATTTTCTTGTTAATTCTTTCGGATAGGTACAATGTCAACATAAAAGGAAAAGCTAGAGAGAAGATCAAAGACTGGAAAGGATCAAACATTGGAACATGTTTTATTTGTGCTAATTTTACAGAAATTACCAGGTTTTGTTTCATTAAAAGGTGTATAGTATGGGAAAGAACAAATGGTTTTGAAGAATGCAAATCAAGAGTTTTTATTTAGAAACAAGAACATCTATCTCAGATGCAACGGAATAGTTACAAAGCAGATGCAAAACAGATAACTCAATGAGACTACTCGTGAGAGTGCAGTTACTCAGGTGCCAGTGGCCTCAGACATGCAATGAGCTCCAAATAATTTCAGCCCCATTGATTTAAAAAATGTGTTGCAGGATTGGAGCCTAAGTTTATGGAGCATCAGGCCATATGCTATTTTAATCCACAGTACTGCAGCCTGCTTGTCTAATCTTGGGAAGATACATCACCTCTCTAGGGTTCTGTTTCCCTTTCCTCCATTTGTCTTGTCTGTTTAGCTTTTAAATTGTTCAGGGCAGGGGATCTCTCTCTATCTCATGATATGTTTGTGGGACCTCTAAGCATAACTGTAGTACAAATGAGAAATAATAATAATTGTCAAATGCTCACTTAAAACAATAGACCCTGCATTGACAATTTCTCTTTTCATTTGTCATATTCAATTGTCGTACAATATCAAGATTCTATTTCTTATAATGCTGAAAAGCTGTCTTGATTACTAGGCTACAAATCCCCCTACCAAAAGTCCCAACCATATTCATTTGCAGTTTAGGGCTTAAAATGACAATAAGAGGAAGCATCTTTTTTTTTGTTTTTGTTCCTGCTAATTGAATTACTTACAGCCTGCGGCATTGTAAAGTTTAAAAATACCAGACCTTGAACAGCTTTGCTCTGCTGAAGATGTTCTAAGCATGCACTTCCTTTGCCAGCTGGTGTTAGCTAGATTAAGGAAAACTTAAAGTTCATATAAAACTTGGCAAATCATTTGTAATCCTGAGGCTGCATGGATGATATTTGATTGTCCAGCGTTAGGAAGACTAAGTTACATAAATCAGGACTTTTAAAATCAATAAAAAGATACCCCCTTATTCTGAATTTTGATGAACTCGCCACATACATAAGGACTTGGCTTTGATTCTGCAAGCTGTTCCACACAGGTCCCTGAGTCGGCATGGAAGGCAATAGGGCTCTGCCTGGACACAGAGGTCCACCTGAATTGAACAGGATTTGGGAGTTAGACACACCTGGACCACATTTTTTAAAAGCATCTTTGATAGGGCATACTGGCCAGTCAGGGGAAGACACCATGTAGAAGTGGGAGACCTGCCTGAAATTGGTCAGTGATGTATTATGATGTAGTCAGGATCAGCCAGGGTTAGGAGGGTGGGTTGGCTTATTACCCTGCCAATTTAACCCAACAAGAGAGATGTAAGCTGATGATCTTCTGTGGCAGAGGGCCATGAAGTCACAGACAAACTGGAGAAGTTACAGTAAGGACTCTTGCCCAAACAGCTGGGGAAAAGGATTGATTATAGTATGGATGGATAACTTTCCACAGTTATGAGGATTGTAAAAAAGCACATTGTGGTAACCTAGCCGTCCAGTCCCAGACCTGGACTTTAGTGTCCACCAGTCTGGTCCTGTCCCAAACCTAGACTTTTGCGTCCAAAGTTTGGGGGCTTACCTGAAACTCCCCCAAGCTCACTACCAGCTTGGATATTCTCGCTGCCACCAGATCAGGAATTAATCTATGGGGCCTGATCCCCCCTTTCCTCCCTCTGGTGTCCCCAACCCTCCCTTGGTGGGACACCCAGATTCCCAATCCCTTGGATGCTAAAAGCAGGGAAAATAACCCCTTCCCCCTCCTTATCAGGCTTGCCTCGCGGCTAACCTGTGTGACCCAAGAAACCAGCTTTTCTGCTTCCCTCAGGACAATGGAGATGCAAAATACCCACAGCTGGGCTCTGCCACCCCCCTTGCTCCAGGAATGAGGGAAAAACTGTAACCACCAGAGAACAGAGAGAATTCTTCGTCTCTTTCCCCGTAGTCTGCTCTTTCCCTGGACCCAAATAGGAAAATAGCCCACAGCCTGGCTTTTCCCTTTGCCTCCCTAGGAAAAGAACTTTCACAAGGTTTAACAAGAAAACTTTATAGAAAAAAAGAAAGAAAATATAAAACAATCATCTTGCATTAAGAAACTCAATACAGGCTCTTGCTTATAAGAAAATATAAAGAAACAGTCTGATTTAAAAGATAGCCCAATTAAACCAGCACAACAAATTAACATACAGGTAAATACACCCCAAAGACCATCATAGCTGAATTACTTTGCGGTTCCTGGGTACTTACAGATGTTTAGAAGAAGTATTAGGAGAGAATTAGAAGAAGACTTGTTTCCTCATAGCTAAGAAAACAACAAAGACCCCGAGTATACAAATTCCCGCCCCTGACTTTAAACAATCCAGTTCTCTGATTGGTCCTCTGGTCAGGTGTTCGGTTACCCTTTTCAGGTAAAAGAAACTTAACCCTTACCTACCTATCCATTTATGACACACATGGTCTTAGAATCCAAATGGAGAGGTCTGTGCTGTGCTAAAAGCCTAATAAACTCAGTTTCCCAGGAGGGAGGGAAACTCTCTAGTTAATTAGAACAACTAGAGCCTGTTTGTCCACTGCCTTACCCCTTATGTGTTCATTTATACCTGTTTGTGGGGGTGTGTGTAATCATTTACCTTTTTGCTTTACCTTACACACTGTAAATGACATCCCAAGGAACGAGGCAATGGAGATTCAGGCCCAGAGCATCTGTTTTTCTGTTTTTCCATTAGAAACTTGGCCTTTGTTATAGCCTCCTTGCTCACATCCAGAATCCAGTATTTGCAGATGTATTGGTCTGGACAAACAAAAGTCTATGGTGTACACAAAGGCTCTGGGAGGTGGTGGTGCATGTAAACATGTATTATGGGCAGATATTCGAGTGTGGGTAATTGCACCTTCAGATGAATATCCTGAATTCACAAGTATGGCAGGCACTCATTAGGGACACATCTGAAAATTTGGCCTATGTATGCAAAATGGAAAGGGAGATTTTGCTGAATTGGAGGTGGACTATAAAAGCTGCCATTATTATAAGGAGATTTTTGCATTACAAACCCAGCTTATTTAATATATTAACCATTTTAAATATCATAGGGCTGAATTGTGGCACCCAGTATCCTCACTGGTGAGACAATTTATTTTATTAAAACACAGTCATTAGACTGTTTTCAGTCATTTTGCAGCAAGAGAATTGCAGAATATTTTGCCTCAATTGTTAATATTAAAAATAATATTTGCATATGCTTAGTTCTTATAGCAGGCTATGCCCTTTTGGTATTTTGAAAACATAAAAAACAATAACAGCTTCAAAGCAATGAAGATATTTTAGTTTGAACGTGCATCATTATCTCAATGTTATAATAATTGCTTCATGAAAATGCACAGCCTGATTTTAAAACTGAGAGAGGAAGGGGCTGCAGATAACATCTGTTTCATATGCACACTTGCATATATGAGTATGTGAGTGCCCATACAAATCAGGTTTGTTCATATACAGGCATATGTGTTCATCCTACTTGGGCACACATCAGATTTGCATGTTTTTTGGTGGTAGATGTCCGCATAAATGGTTCACAGGCCTCTGGCCTCTGTCTTGTAAAATCAGGGGCAAAGTTACTCGTAAGGACATTCTGCATGAAAAAAAAAATTCTAAACCAAAAATTAAAATTCTGCACACAATATTTTAAAATTCTGCAAAATTCTGCATATTTTATTTGTCGAATAAATGTGGAGGCTCCAACATGGCACTGGGGAGCACAGGCCACTGGCTTCACAGAGGTGGGAGATGACTGTGCAGCTTCCCCCATCCCAGCACTGACTCAGTGATGAGGCTGCACCCAACCCTGACACAGTGCAAGGATGGGGCCTGCTCCAGAAACACCCCAGGGCCCTGCCCCTCCATGCCAGGTACACCAGGTAGTCTCAGCAAGGCAGGAACCAAGCATGAAGGGGCTTAGTGTGGGGGGATCCATATGTGGATTGAGAGAGTTCTGGATGGGGGAATCTGGGTACAAGCAGCTTAGTGGTGGATCCAGGTGCAGGGGGGGTCTGGATGCACAGGGGCTTGGGGGGGGTGGTTCTGGGTGCAATGGTAATGGGACTCTGCAGGGGGGTCCAGGTGAAGGTGGTTGGGGGTCAGCATGGGGAGGATAGAGCTAGGCAGGGGAGTCGGGAGGGGCAGTGGGGGGTCCAAATGCTGGGGAAGTAGGGCTTAGTGAGGTGGGGATCCAGGTGCAACTGGTTGGGGCTTGGTGGGATGGGGATCTGGGTGTGGATGGCTTGTCGGGGTGGTCCAGGTGCAGAGGCTTGTCAGCTTGTTGGGGTTCTGAATGTGTGTGGTGGGGTGAGGCTCAGCAGGAGGGTCTGGGTATGAGGGGATCTGGATGCATAGGGGTTGGGCGGATGGAGGAGCAGCTCCCTGTACAGGGATCCTTCCATCTGCAGCTGAGGAACGATGGTTGAAGGAAGCATGGTTGGGGGGAGTTTGCAGAATTCTTGCAGCCCAGGGGAGAAATCTGAGGGTGGGTCTGACCTGGTCCCGAATGCCGTGTAGGGGAAAAGGAAGTCCCCTCCTGACTAGCCCAGCCCAGACTAGCAGCTGAGCTCAGCATAGGGTAGGAGCCACCAGCCAGGTCTTCCCCAGTTCTGCCTCCTGCCCACAGGAATTTCTCTCTCTGCTGGCTGCCCTGGGCACCTGAAACATACTGCAGGGGAGGATTGCATGACCACTCTTGTGGCTTCCCTTTGCTTCCCCATCAGAAAGTCACTTTCCTGCAGGGAAGCAAAGAAATCTGAGGGGGACCTAAATTCTGCGCATGCACAGTAGCACAGAATTCCCCCAGGAGTACACAGTGTTACTCATTATGGTAGAGTTATGACGGCAGTTTGCAGAGGCAAAGTGGTATAAATGCAGGTCTTGGGAGATCCTGAGAAAGATTCACTCCTTTAATAAGATCTGCCCAGTGCAGGGGTAAGAGGATTCATCAGGGAATGGGTTATGACTCCCTGATTCTGAAGCCATGACTGTTCTAGTCCGAGCCACAAATCTGAGCGGCCCAGGAGTTGCTGTAGTTCATTTCATCTAAGAATGGATAAAGCAGAGTGGAGCTCTGTCCTTCCCCCAAGATATCCCCACTCCTACATGCCCCTCTACTGGGCTAGGCAGTTGTAGGACCTCGCTTTCCCAATACTGTGTCCGCTGAAAACTCCTCCTGACCCCAGAGGATTAGGAAAATTGTCAGGTGGCCAGTTATGGCCAAATTTGGGCTTCTTTGCAATGTCTCAGAAGTACAAAGTAGCCACCGGATCCAAGAAGAGAACCTGTCCCACTTTTATTAGAGCTGGTCAAAATTATATGAGAGTTCATGTTTTCATCACAAACTCTGTTTAAATTTTGATCAAAACAAATAAAAAAAAAAAAGGAAAAAAATTGTAACAATTCATGTATTTCCTGCCTCCCATTTTCCAACTAGCTGCGTTACAGTGCCAAAATCACACACCATTACAGTCATTCCAGTCTGGTTTGTGGAATGACAGTTAAGGCAAAATGAAGTATTAGTACAATCAGAGATTTCAGTCAGGTAGACTATCGTCCAGCTCAGCTCCCTCATGAGGAAGGCAAGTGGGGATGCTGGCTTGGCTTCTGCATCCTGCAAATGGAACGTGCAGTCAGTGAATTTGAAAGAATAATCTGTAGTCTGAAAATGTGTACATCTTAAATGTTGAAAGTGCACACATTTATAAATGGTAGTCTGACAGCGCTACAGACTGGCGCCTTCTGCTTTGCTGCAGAATAGGAACAGGGCAGGTTCCCCCCAGTACACACACACACTCTGTTCCATCAGGGTGCTTCATTCCCAGTCTGGAGAGAGCACACTGGGAGACAGGATAGTGCAATCTCCATGACCATTGGTCTCTCAGAGACTGCAAAGATGGCCCCAGTTAATGACGGTTGTGACTGTAATTTTTGGGATCTGGACATTTTCCCACCAGAAACTGTACTGAAACTATTACCTTTTTTCATATAGGTCACCTAATAGCTGGTGATTTGTAACAGCTTCCCAGCTGCTCGTGGTCTGGGTCAGGATTCTCGAGGCTATTGGACAGTCTAATAGATCTCAGTTTTCCTGATTTTTTTCTGGCAGACATCTTAACTATTCCTCCATTGGCTCCTAAATATACCACTTTGAACTACGCTATGTAATTCCATGTCCATCTCGCTGTTTACACCTTTTTGTAGATTTTTATCATAGGCCAGCAGCAAATTATGTCTTCCCCAACCCCTAATCATCTTCCTCTCACCTGGAGCAAGGGGGAAGCAGGAAGGGTATTATGTCTTGTCTCTGAGCACAGTGCCTCCCAGGACTACCCTTGAGATGATGTTATTGTCCTTCACCTTTTGCACAGGAATATGCCTAGGGTGCAATGTAGCCCATTGATGTGAGAATTGAAAGCAGCAGATGCCATGAATTAGAGTATCTTCCTTTATCTCACAAATAAATTGCTCAAGTTACATAGTTTGACTGAGAATTTGTCAGGATTTTGCATAACAGAGAAAAATCTCCTTCTCTATTAGAGCTGTACGATTTTTTCCTTTTAATTTTATCTCATGATTTCAATTACTTTTGCTAATATGCATGAAGTGTTTTTTTTATCTAAAGGAACAAAAGGTGAAATAGAAATATGATTCTGTTTTCTGCCTTTTATCCAATATACTGTGCAAAATTATGAGCAGGCATGTGGTGAAGTTTTTTATTTTTTTAACAAAAAGTATATTAAGCAACTATAACTATCAAAGATCAATAAATAAGCAAGATGTAAGAAATTTAAAAGTATTAAAGAAACATTTCTGAATAGAATTGGGATGTTTAAACATATAGTTATAAGTTTTTTTCAGTAGTGTCCTCTGGTTAAAACATACAATATTAAACAGTTTGCCATAAGAAATTGTCTGTTAAAATAATTGATGTAACAAAATCACTTCCACTATTTATCTCTTACTCATACTTCTGAATCTTAAGAGAAACCTTGGTTTTAAGTGCATCTCAGGTTAACTTCAGAATTTTGTATTTCAAGTTAAAAGGTTGAAGTTACATCTGAATGCTTTATATTTCAGTTGGAGCTAGATTGTGCTACCTTTAGTCCTGTGGAATTATATCTTAATCCTAAATAATTCCACTGAAGTTAGTGAAGCCACTTGTCAAGTAAGGTACCACTCACTGGGTGAAATCCTATCCCATTGATATAAATGGAAATATTCCATTGACTTCAGTGGGACCAGAATTTCACCCAATGTGAGTAAGTATCACAGTGGAATCCTAGGACTTATTTTCTGTCCAAAACAAAGTTACTGTGTCTTAAGTTTAGTTGTCTTATTTTTAAACCAACACTCCACAGAAGGTTACAGTTAGCGTGAGGGAGACACGAATACAGTCAATATACTGTAGTAATCAGAACACTCCCACCAAGGTCAGAATATTTCAGTGTTGGAGAAGTGAAATTGTAATTCTCTGTATAGTGTAACATTGGCCAATTTTCTCTCAAGAAGCTCATTGCTTGCATTTTCATTTTCATGTCCACAGTAAGGAAGCTTGAAATAATAACCAGGGAAGAACCTGAAAGAATAAACTAAAAAGAAAAGATAATTAATCCATGAAACAGAAGAAAAGAGAACAAAAATATTTGTATTATGTTCAGTATTATCTATATTTATTATATTTGCTTAATCAATGGAAGATGAAGGAAAAGAATAGATGTACTCATGTAGGGCTGAATTGTGAACCTGTTACTCCCTTTACATAAGTAGTTATTCACAAAAGCAAACCCAGTGACTTCAGTAGGTCTACTTGAGTAGGTAACTGCTCACAGTGGGATAAAACGTTTACAACCCATATGATTTCAATGCTTTCATACCCTTACCCAGTAAGGGCTTAGTGTTGTGGAGCACCTATGCGGTGCTGAGCATACTCAGTTCCCGCTAAGGTAAGTAGGAGCTGAGAATACTCAACAGCTTGCTGAATCAGACTCTAATGTGGAGTGTATCTGAGATCATTTTTATGAAACATTACATTACTCAAATATAAATTATATTAATTCCGCTGGAAGCCCACCATTAACAGAGTGCCGACTGAAATACTTAAAGAATGAGGACTATATCCTAATAGAGGGCTGATATTTGTCCTATGATGACAATATGAATTTGTCCACGACAGATATGAATCCTAATTTCCTGATCCATTCCATTTCCATAGGGGCTATATTTCTCTTCCAAGATCTGGCCAATGCATCACTTGCTGCAAGAATCAGTTGTGGTAGTTAACTGCCAGAAGCAGAGGAAATATGCCCATCCCGAGAGACTTTTGAAGACAATGGTAAGTAATAATTTTTTTAGTTTTCATGTTGATCATGGACCAGAAATTCCAAATAAAGGATCACAACTCTCTTGTCTTGTTTTTATTCTTTTAAATTGATGTTCCTTTGTGTTTTGAAAGGATCTATTTTTTTCTGATCGTTGTGGATGATTTACATTTTAGTAGTCAGAGTAAGTTTGCCTAGGTTCAACATTTATCCCTGCTCCTGTTTTAAACCCTTGTGCATTACCAGTGTTTGGGACCATATGGCTGTGTGAAATTCTATTGATTTTTTTTTTCATGGAATACAGAGATGTAGGAATATGGGGCCAGCAAATGTCACCTTTTTGATCAAGCTTCAAACATCCGTAAGGCAGTAAAGGGGTTAGGGGACTGCAGTTCTCTACTGGAAGTTCTTCATTTAAAGGAATTGGGGAGACTTATTTCCTCCAAATCTCAGTTACAACAAGAAAATGAAACTTATAATTTTCTTTACTTGTCTAACACTATGGAGCCTTTTTAGATTAGCTTTCTTTTTTTCTAAATTATACCACAATATCATTATCTATGACATTTGTGATGGAAGGTTCTAGACGGAAAGCACTTTCAGTGGGAAAATGCTGGGCCCAAGGAGTTAATTAGCTCAATTTAAAACATTTCCCGTAATACTTATATTATGTTGCTTTAGGACAATTTTCACATCATACCATTCATTGCTGATAAAGGTAAAGTGAACCAAATACAGGTGCCTCAGCAACCGCTTAATTTTCTGCAAGCCACTCTCACTGATCAGTCCAGATGATCCCTGAAGTGAAATCTAAAAAAGAATCCCCTAAAGCTGGCCTTCTGCTCTTCCTGACACTAGAGACTTCCCTTCCCTTGTAAGACCTGGAATCTTTTATGACAGATGGAGGAACAATGTTATAGACCGGGATGGCCAAACTGTGGCTTGCGAGCCGCATGCAGTTCTTTTACAGTTAGTGTGGCTTGGGGAGCCCACCACACCTCCGCTCTTCTCTGCCTACCAGACTTGTGGGGAGGGGGAGAACTCAGGACGTTTGCCTTGCATGGGGTGGTGGGGCAGGGGCTTCTGCCCAGTGTGGAGGTGTGTCTCAGGACCTCAGCCCCATGGGGCACACCTACCAGGTCTCAGGGCTTCAGTAAGAGTGGGGCTGAAGCCCCAAGCCCCAGCAGGTGCCTCCTACAGGGCAGAAGCCCCAAGCCCTAAGGGGTGCGCTGCAGCTCTCAAACTTTTGAAGATTGTCTTATGCAGCTTGGAGGGTCAGTAAGTTTGGTCGACACTGTTCACATTCAGATCCTGTTCCTAGCTGAACGAGTTTGACCGTGAGCTGCTGCACTGATATTGCGTATTATGTTGCAAACCATTATACATTACTTTGCCTTGAAAAGTACAATATTTTAGATCATTGACTGAACAGGGGAAAAATAGTGATGGTATGAAAAAGAGAGCTGATTAAAAAATTGTCCCTACCATCCATCTGGTTCTTTTTCTCTGCTATATTTCTCTTTTTCCTTTCTTTTCCACTGGCAATGGCAAAAAGTTTGAGTGCAGCATACTCATGTATATTTGCCCAGTTCCAACCCAACTGCTATTGAAAGGCTTTCGTATCTTTCCCTAAACTGTAAGGTTTATAGAAAAAATTCCTTCATTTCCACTATTTCAATACTATTTTTAAATGAAACTACCTTTTAAATGGATGTGCAACTGAAATTTTAGGACAACTATAAAACTAAATATGACCTGAATAGCAGGTCATATTTAAGTACTTTTCCCAAAGAAATCACTGCTGAGGAATTTTAAATAAAGAGTAGCTGAGGATGTGTCAAATAAAGGAGCATAATTCTATGTCTGTTGTGGTCCAGCATATTGTCATATTTTACATGTCAGTGTCCAGAGCTGCACTTTTCACATAATCAATATTGATGCAAGAGATGTTGTTCTTGTCTTACTGTATTGTAAAAATATTCAAATTCCATCAACAGTGGGGGGAAAAAGTCTAGTTCTATCAATAACAGAAGAAAGAACTACAAAGAGGCAATCAAGAGAAAACACCCAGCCCAAAGCACCCTGCACCCTTTAGGGAAGGTGTTTAAAATCAAACTTTCTTTCCTAAATTTTTCCACTGTTGCTACAATCAGTGCACTAGAATTGCTAGTGACTGTGTCTTCTGGCTATGTGCTGACCAGGGCTAGATAACAGAGGTTAAAACACTAGTAGCTGACCTACGCTGCACTCATATTACTATTAATGTTGGTGGAGCTAACTTGTAGCAAATGTTGGGAAGAAACCATAGTGTAGACAAATGCAATGGCTTTGTAAGAGCATTGAATGCAGAGGCAGGGTGTGGTCTCCTAGTAAGATGTGTACATAAACTATCAGTAGTGTCAGTTGGCCAAGAGTTGGAAAATAACCTGATTTTTGATGCCTCGAGAGGATGGACTTTTGAATGGTGCATGGTAGGCACATCCAGATGGGCTCAGAAGAAGAATTTTTTTTTCAGTGAACAAATACATGAATTAAGATTTATTACAAGGATATACAATAAATTGAACTAAAGGCTTTCCTGTCATTTGACCCAAAAGATGACAGCAAAATAGGAAACTGAACGGCAAGGATAGCATGTTAGTCAAGCTAATCTTGTTGCTATTTCTGTACGTGGCTAATGTAGCTAAGTAGAAACCTATCTTTATGCTCAAAGAAACCACTTACACTTATGAAAGAGAAATGTTAAAATACAGATATCAAAGTGTCATAATAATCATTATTCTGTCTGCTTAGGAAGAACAGTAAGTATTGGGAGGAAACTACTTTATGTTGTTGACAAGACTACAACTGAAACAGTGAAAGAGTAGATGAGATTTCTCTGTCTCCTGACAATGGCAGCTGCATTAATGAGGGACGGTGGAATTATCTGTGCTCAGGGGAAACATGTCTGGACACTGGGTTTTCTCTGGCCATGGGTGTGGATCTCGATTCCACAAGATGTTAGAATGACCATGGATGTTTCTGTAGGTCCATCTCTTTATGTTACATTCTCCCACAAATAACTAATTTAAATGGAAAAGGAAGGCAACTTAAATCACTGGACATGCAAAATGTCGTGTCAATGAACGCAAATCACAATGAAGAGAACCATCCAAGCAAAATATGAAATTATATAATAAAGACAAATGCAAAGTACTTTCACTTAGGAAGGAAAAATCAGATGCACAGCTACAAAATGGGGAATAACTGGTAAATTGTAAAGTGGTGTGGGTGTACCATGGATTTATATAGAGGCAATATGATATTTAAGACAGAAAATATCATATTGCTTCTATATAAATCCATAGTATGCCCACACCTTGAATACACTTTGTGCAGATTTGGTCGTCCCATCTCAAAAATATATTGGAATTGGAAAAGGTTCAGAAAAAGGCAGCAAAAATGATTAAGAGTATAGAATGTCTTCTGTATGAGGAGAGATTAATAAGACTGGGACTTTTCAGCTTGGAAAAGAGGTGACTACAAGGGTATATTATAGAGGTCTATAAATTATGAGTGGTAAAGAGAAAGAAAATAAGGAAGTGTTATTTACTTCTTCTCATAATACAAGAACAAGGGGCCACCAAATGAAATTAATAGGTAGCAGGTTTAAAATAAACATAAAGTATTTTTTCACGTAACGCAGTCAGCCTCTGGAACTCCTTGCCAGAGGGTGTTGTGAAGGCTAATACTATAATGGGGTTCAAAAGGGAGCTAGATAGATTCATGGAAGATAGACCTATCAATGGCTATTAGCCAGGATGGGCAGGAACGGTGTCCCTAGCCTCTGTTTGCCAGAAGCTGGGATTGGGTAACAGGGCATGGATCACTTGATGATAACCTCTCTGTTCATTCCCTTTGGGGCACCTGCCATTGTCCACTGTCAGAGGACAGGATACTGGGCTTGATGGACCTTTGATCTAACCCAGTATGGCCATTCTTATGTTCTTAAGTATCAGAGGGGTAGCCGTGTTAGTCTGTACCCACAAAAACAATGAGGAGTCCAGTGGCACCTTAAAGACTAACAGATTTATTTGGGCATAAGCTTTCGTGGGTAAAAAACCCACTTCTTCAGGTGCATGGTGCATGGTGCATCTGAAGAAGTGGGTTTTTTATCCACGAAAGCTTATGCCCAAATAAATCTGCTAGTCTTTAAACTGCCACCGGACTCCTCATTGTTTTTGGTAAGGTGTAGGAACTGCAGAAAAAGGTTGAGGATTTGTAGTGGATTACAAATCAAATATGAGTCAACAATGTAATGCAGTGGCAATATTATTATTCTGGGATGTAATTGTAGGAATGTCATATGTAAGACATTGTAGGAATGTCATATGTAAGACACAGTTCCACTCTACTCACCATTGGTGAGGAGTCAGATGGAGAATTGTGTTCAGTTTTGGGCACCACACTGTAGGAAAGATGTGAACAAACTGAAGAGAATCCAGACGAGAGAGAAAAGGTTTAGAAAACGTGACCTATGAGGAAAGGTTTAAAAAACTGGGCAAGTTTAGTCAGGAGAAAAGAAGACTGAGGGAGGACTTGGTGGTAGGCTCCAAATAGATGAAGGCCTGTTATAAAGAGGATTATGATCAACTGTTCTCAATGTCCACTGAAGGAAGGACAAGTAGTAATGGACTTAATCTGCAGTAAGAGAGATTTAGGTTAGATCTTAGGAAAAATTTTCTAACTATAAGGATAGTTAGGTTCTGGGATAGGCTTCCAAGGGAAGTTGTGGAATCCCCATAGAATCATAGAAGATTAGGGTTGGAAGAGACTCAAGAGGTCATCTAGTCCAACCCATCACTGAAGGTTTTTAAGAACAGGTTGCAAAAACACCTGTCAGGGATGGTTTAATTGTACTTGGTCCTGCCTCAGTGCAGGGGTCTGGATTTGATTTCTCAGTATTCCTTCCAACCCTACATTTCTGTGATTCTGTGAAAACACTATGGTCCATTCCTCTACTGAATGACAAGGAATGTGAAGCACTGCAGTGTGCTGGAGGTAGAGAGCAGAAGTATTAATAAGTAATTTTTGCAACATAAAGAGTAATCACAATCTCAGAAATATGTGATCAAGATATTGTCTTGTGATTTCCTGATTGCATGCAAAGTTTTCAAGACTCTGTTAATAGGCCTTATAAAAGGACTCAGCTGATGGGGAAAATACTGGGAGCAGATGGGGACATGGCTGGAGTTCAGTGCACTCCAGCTACTCTGGGATGTGTCTGTGGAACCATTACAGGCAATATAAATTAGAGCACTCCTGGGTCCAGTCTGACTTATGTTGGGGACGACTTCAGTACCCAGCCAGTGCCAGAATCCAGAGCATAAATATGGTGCACAGCCAAATTGGCTCTCCCTGTAATGCCCTCTGCTCTTGGACTCACCTTCTTAGAGGCTGAGCTTACAATTGGAGGTCCCCTTCTCCATGTTGGGTTACAAAAAAAAACAACACCTTTTTTGATCCCAGGTCCAACCTACCAATGTGAGTTCAGAGTTCAATATGACTTTTTGTGTGTGTGTGGATTTTAGAGGTGTTTTCAGGGAAGTATGTCAGGAGGTGTGTCATTTGTAATCTTAACTTTGGGCAGCTACTCTTGCTCCATAACATCACATTCATTTATTTAATCTGTTAGCTTCCTATAAGAATTTAGTTGTTATTTAACATTTCAAATTTGCTGTCTTGAGATCTTTCGGGGGTGGGGGTAAGTGTAAAGTGTCTATGATACCAATAATAACTTTCATACAAACTTTAAAATAATTTTAATACTAATTTGTTATACTGCCAAAATACTCAATATTGCAGTGCTTAATCATAGCTTAATTAAAATAGTGCAATAATTATATGAAATAAAATTCAGATTCTCTTACTTTTCACCTATTCTTCCCACATTCCAGGGTATTTCTCATCTACAACCTCTGTATGCAAAGATTTTTATTTATTTACTTATTTATGTATTTTGCATCTTCCTTATATGAGAACACAAGGTACCATTCTGGGATTTTGTTTCAGCTCTGGGACCAGTTCTTGGTTAAAGTGTTACATTAACTTTCTTAGTTACTGCCTTTCCTCACTCTAATTTTTTTTCCCCACATACATGTCAGTGGATGAAACCAAGTATAAAAATATATATAACACCAAACACGGCAGTGCTTTCTCAGAAGAGGGACTTATAGTAGTGAAGATGGCATTTGTATAATGTGTAGTTGGCTGCACATCCAAACTCATGATCACTTGCCAGCTAACCCAAATGAAACAGTCTGACTAACTTATGAATGGGCACAATGCCATCTGAACACATGGACATGAGTTCAAGCTGCCAAGAGACCACGTCTGAGCATCAAATGTGTTTGCTGAGTGTTGGGTATCCAGCCTGGAATTCCAAACAGTTGTCCACACTGAGGTTATGCATCTGTGGTTAGGGGAATGTGAAAATGATAATCTAGCACTTGGTTGGATTTACTTAGAAAAACATTAAAATTGTCTCTACCACTACACAGAGATTTTGGCCCTGTTATATGAAACAGGATGTTGTGTAGGGAGCGGATAGAGACTCCCAACAGCACCCTTTATTATCTATCTGACAGCAACTAGCCAAAATAACAGCAATCTTTCTGCTGAGATGCCAAAAACATATTGGCTGTTTTCTAAGTGTTAGTGGCTACAGCCATTTCAGATGTGCCTCATTTCAGTCCTGTAAAGCTGTCACCAATACCAGGCCCTAGAAGACAGATGACACAAGGGGAAGCTTGTATTATATATTTAGTAACAAGCCCTGCAATTATGGCATCAAGACAAGTACAATACTTCCTTTTCAGTATTCCTGGGAATGTTCAGGTGGGAAAATACCCTACGTTCAATAGAAGAAATAAATTATTGTCACACTTTTTTTTATCTCCATCAACATTACATGAAACGTCTTTATTTTAAAAAGTCTGACGTTTATCTGAGAGCTGCAGCAAAGACACTGTTTCTTACTAGAGCTATGACATGAACCATTGTGAACAAATCCTCAGGGCAGGAGCTTAAGGTCATTTCCATATTCCCAGTGTCTGCCAATTTATTCTTAATCTGAATGTGCCCAGTTTGGTCTTAACTTCATATTTAGGCATTAAAATTAAAGGGACTAATTTTTAGAGGTGTGGAGCACCTGCATCTCCTTTCAGCCCAGGCTACAAGTGCTCATCTATGAAAATCATGCCTCTTTTATGTAAAACCCTAATGTTAGGTTCCCAGATTTGAAAATGTTGGCTTAAGATGTAGTATAAATTATACAGGAAAATCTGCAAAGTTTCTTCTTTCTCCTTTTTGTATGAAAACTCTCCATGTAATATTCAAAATAGTGATGGTGTAAAAATGGCACCCTCTGTCTCAGTTGAACTGCTCGCTGTATGCAGTCAGAATCCTACTTGATTCAATGACAAAAATGTTTTTATTCCTTTGCACTCATGCTAGCTAAGAGCCAATATCACCATTGAAGAATGAGCTGGATGCTAACTACATTCAAACAGCAGAATCTTTTTTGATAATGCACAACCCAGAAACAGCATAACTTGGCCTTCAGATCCCAAACTTAGCCTGCAGGGCTGTCCTTTGAAAATAAAACCTGCTCTTTATGTATAGCCTCAGCAAAATTGATATAGGCATTATTGAGTGACAATAAAAGTGGGATCCTTTGATGCCATTTCTGCAGCCACTTTTTAGGTGCTGCACCTACAAATCCTACCACTCATACCCACACATTGACTGTTCAGTAACAGTAATTACATGAGCGGTTTGACACATAATTGTGTACGCAGCTTTTCTTGCACTTGTCCATATCGAAAATATAAGCAATAATCTTTTAAGTTCTTTAATAAAATCACTGTGATCTACTCTGCGTATTTGTAATGGGCAGGGTATTTCTCTGTTTTGTCATTGTAATGTATAACCCAAACACAAGTTTACTTAGTCATACTGTCTGTTTCAATAAGTAATTAATTATTAATTCTAATACAGGTTTCTTTGATGGTAAGTTTCATTATGCTGAGAGATCCATTTGTGCAATTAGTCTAATTTACTTGAATGATATATGACCTTATATCATTGCATTAAGAAAATTAATACTTTTAAGTAAAAGTTAATTTATTGAAATCAGACAGACTGTAACAGCTGTGAGCTGAGTAAAGTGAAACACTCGCTTGATGGATGAAATAAAAGTTAAACTGGAAATGAATAGGATAATTACCCAGAATTGGTTTCTACTACAGCACCTTCCTTCCAAGGATTTCATTGTTTTTACAAACATTAATGACTGAAGCTTCATGATACCCCTGTGAGGTACCAAAGAATTAGTTATCCACATTTCGGATGCAAGACAGAGAGATTTAAGTGACTTTCCCAAATTCACATAGGAAGTCTATTGCAGAACTGGGTACGGAATCCAGCTCTTCTGGTACCCAGTCCTGTAACATAACCTACACCTGACTTTTTCTCAAATTGTTTGAATAAACATTTGTTCCATATGGAGTTTGCTTTGTGAACAGTGCAAATAGTTACATGCTCTTGTGGAATATATTTGAACACTTCATATTTCATGCATGGCCAGATTCTGATACTCTTACTCATGCTGAATATTATCTTACTCCATCATTAAAGTCTAGTGGAATATTGATCCTTTATTTTTTTACCCAGTTAGAAATGCTATTTGCTGTCCAGATTATGTGATTGTCTTTTGTGCAGAATCTTTTAGCATATTGTAGAAGATACTTTCATGCCTGGCTGATCAACCAAGTAAGAAAGCTACCCAGGCTCCGAAACCACTCTGTCCTGTTTATAAAGATACCTCTCACTAGGTAGGATCAGAGACTTATGGGAAATTAGTCTCTTTTACTTCCATTCTCCCTTTATTTGTATCAAGAGGGAAAGTGAACCTGCTTGTCTTCTATTAATAGAGCTGAGCAAATATTTAAAAAACATTTGTAAATAAACTTATGAATAAATGACTTGGATTCAATTTGTTGCTATTTGTGTAGCCATATTTGTGAATATTCGGATATATTCCCAGTATTCATCAAACTGTTTTTGAATTCCTTAAACGTAATGAACTTGTATTGGAAGTGTACTATTCATTATTCTCCTGTTGAAAAAGCTTAGATTCAAGTTATGTTTACTTTCACAAATAGTGTTTGGCCAACTTCATTAATAAACATTAAATAGATTCCTGCAATTCTCCAGTCAAAGAGACTGTTTCAGAAGACTTTTTTAATGTCCCCCTTACCATTTTTTCCCTCAATAAAATCCTACCTAGCTTGTGCCATATTTGGCTGTTTCTGATGATAGGCATTTTGGCATCTTCTTCCCATTGGAACTTCAGCAGCCTGCTTTCAATCTATTCGGCCAGACTGTATATTTTTTCTTTTCTTTTCTTGGACTTGGATATGTTTTCTTTTTTTTCTGGATAGAGTAGAAACTGACTTGCTAATTTTATCAAGAAAAACTGTAATATCTATTAGAATATTTTCTCTTTATGATTTTCTTTTTGTAACCTTTGTTATTACCAGCAATAGGGTATTAGTGATGACTGAAATACGAAAATTATAAATACATTATTTTAAAAGTTAGAAATACACATTCTGTGCTAGCAGTCAGCAGTTGTTAGAGAGTTCAGTGGAGTGGAGTAGTAACTTTTTACCAAGAGTGAATTGAATGCACATATGACTTACATGTGTATTTTGCTCTTGTTCACAAAGGGTAATAATATATAGATAGGCATGGGTCTCTAGATTTTTGGATCATTTAAAAATATTTAAAATACCAGACAAGACCGTTAACTGTAAAATGTATAAGATTAACGTTTATTCAGTAGTTTTCAGGAAGTAGTTTATCATAATGTTGATCCATGTGATTTATTTTGGTATTTAATATCATATTGCGTATTGTGGTTTGTGGGGGTCTTGAGCAGAAATGGATTTTATTGGTTCATATGGGTTGTTCACTGCCAGTAACTCAACCTACTCTCTTACCAATCAATCATTAAAATATTAAATGACAATAAAACATCCCAAATTGCTACTGTGAAAGCAAATGTGATATCACAGACATTAGCCTGGTATTAGTGAATGAGTCAGATAAATAGAGGCTGATTCTAAGAGGGGAAGGCTTTCTGTTTACAACACCAGTCTCACATGTCTTCATAATAATCAAGGATTTAAAAGAAAATGAAGAAATCCCATCACTGTAGCTGTGTTTCAAAAAAACATTATCTTTTGTAAAGTTTGACTGCATGTTAGTGGCTATTCTGAATTTATTCTGAACAAAGAGATAACGGAGCAGGACCAGGACAGTCCTTTCAAATTTGCAGATGCACATGTTTAAAGAACTCAGCATTTTTATTATACTTTTAAAAAGTTTACTGACAATCAACAGAACTAATCTGTTTAGAATTCAAATCTGAATATGTTTAAATAGCCATTTAGTCCTAAGGGAAACTGAATCATGATTAAACTGAACCATGCAGATTTGTGTCCTTTGATGGTCATTTATCATTACAGATAAAATTTGCTGTACTGACTGAGCAAAACTAAATCCAGCAATATATCCATTCCATTCTTGACTATGATTTTGCCTGTACGGAACAAACCGTGTGTGTGTGTGTGTGTGTGTGTGTGTGTGTGTGTGTGTGTGTATATATATTACAAATTGAAACTAAGTGCACATTTCTCTCTATCTTTCAATATAAGCTTCTTGAACCAAGGGCACAGACTGCTTGACCAGTGAGCCATGTGATAAAGCACAAACAGCGCAGGAAATGAAAACCCTAGGAGCAGCAGATGATGTGGGCAGGAGGCACAGGTATTTCACTCAACTCTATCTGGTTCACTCCCCAGGCACACAAAGAAAACTTAAACATTATTTACTCAACCATGTGCCAATTAAAACCAATATCTCTAGACCATCTGTTCAGGAAGATGACCTCATGGAACTTTCTGCCCTAACATTACGTCAGCATAATTCTGGCTAATCAATCTCTGCTTGATCACATTGTTTTAAAGTATTCCTTAGTGATAGGGAGGATTAAAATAAGTACTGGAAAGTTCATATTAGTTGGATTTTCAGCATATGTTTTAGGAAAGAGTCCTGTTCGTAGCTGATATAAGTCAGTGTAGCTCTACAGAAATCACATGAGCTATTCTGACTTACACCAGCTGAACATCCATCCCATATATGTAAAATATATCAGGACCATAATCATACCATAATATCACTTTATTATGTCCATTACCAGGACACTCCAAGAGACTTTACAAGGGGATGGACTTTGATGATCTACCCAGTCTTTTTCCATCTGTAGCTACTATGATCCTGTTATGTGGTAATTTTAAAATACAGTGGTGGTAATTCCAGTTGCTATGTTTGGAAAATAGTGTGTTGCTGTCCACTTAACATGAACATTTTTTTCAATACTAAGTCTGCTTATGTGTCAAATATCTAACACCTCAAGCTGGCTGTGGGTCATAACCAGAGCTGTCTCTAGGGTACAGAGAATTGAGGTGACTGTCCGTGGGGCATTTTGGGGCCCTGCAGGAGGTGGGCAGGGAGGTGAGGCATGAGGCAGGCAGGTGAGTGGGTTGAGAAGGTGAATGGGGAGGCGGCAGGTGGGCAGGGGTAGGGGGCCAGGAGGAGCCCCCTACAGAACCTCTCCCTCCCCCCAGTGCCTCCTGTCCACCGGTGGGCCCCTCCAATCAACGTCTCCTCCTCCCTCTCAGCACCTACCGCGGATCAGACGTTTCACCTGTGGCATCAGAAGGTGCTGGGGAGGGAGGGAAGAGGAGCGAGGGCCACAGTTGCCAGCTTTCATGTGGTAAATAAGCACCCCAACTTTCACAACAAGACAAAAATCAAGCTAATCCCATTTCAAAACCAGGCCAAAACAAGCCAATCCCTAAGAACCCCAACACTCTCTATGTGACTAGATTCCCCGGCGTGGAGTCTGGGACTGTGACGGGCCCTCTGTGCACCCCTGACTCTCTCCCCCTCTTGCCACTGCTTGCCGGGAGCCAATCAAAAAAAATAAGTAACAAGCTACAAGCCAAAAATTAACCAACAAGCAACTCACAAGCCAATTAAGCCAAAAACAAGCCCCAACTTCTGCATTTTTTTCACAGGTTTGGCATGTCTGGTGAGGGTGCAGTGTGCTTGGGGGAGGGGGTGGAACTGGGAGAGGAAGAGGTGGGATGGGGGCAGGAAGTGGTGGGCGGGAAGGAGAAGGGCGGGAGTTGGGCCTTGAGGGAAGGGGTGGAGTGGGTAAGGTGACCGGATGTCCCGAATTTATAAGGACAGTCCTGATTTTTGGGTCTTTTTCTTATATAGGCTCCTAATACCCCTCCTCATCCGCTGTCCCAATTTTTCACACTTGCTGTCTGGTCACCCTAGGAGTGTGGGGCAGGGCCTGGGTGGAGCTGGGGGGAAACACCCCCTGGCAGATTAGAAACTTGGCAGCTATGTCCCGGGCCCTGCACCCCCTTAGGGATGGCCCTGGTCATAACAAAAGAGTCTTGCAAATAAAAAAAGGTAAAGAAATTACTTAAATTCTTTTTCAGTGCAAAGCAAAGAGGAAAACCCTTCAGTGTCTCCACTAGGGACTTTTTGAATGGGATTACATGGAAAGATTGAGCAATGGCCATTCAAATTCACTGTGTGTGAATGCTTGGTTTTCAACTGCTTAACAATGTTCTGTAAGCCTGGAATACTCTGGGAGATCACTAACAGTTGAGTTATAGTTCCACCTATGTCTATGGAGCTGTTCTTTGGGAAGAGCAGCAGCACAGTATAGCACTGCATTTTAATCCATATTTACACCAAAACAGCTTGCTTGCCCCACTCTACCTTATATTTCATTTGAGTTTGGCATGTAATCACTTGGCTCAAAGCCAGTTCTCAGTTACATCCCCTGCAGCCCAACTTACCTGTGGGGTGACTTTGGCTCAGCATTTAATTTCCCGTTTGGTGAAAGCATCTGGCCAGACATTCTAGCACTGAATTTGGTCTCTCTCACCTGATACTTTCACTTATCCCTGTCACTTCCATTTATTCATTTGCACCTTTGTTGCTTTATAATCTGGTTCCTGTTGGTTGCCAGGCAACCATAACTGTATTGTGCTGGGTTCTGCGGTACTCCCATCACTGAACTGCTGTGCACAGTTAGGTAGTAACTGATGTTAGACTGTATCTTTTATTTTTACCAATGCCCACAAATTGGATGTTTTTAATGAAATAGTGTTTGAATTTTAAAGGATGCAAACTTTACTGATATGTAATCAATATCAAGGGAGGGTGGATCAGGAATAAAGCAGGGTGGAAAACAGTGAAATAAAGATGTTTTACTGTGTGTCCTGCACCCCTGAAAACACCTCTGGGACATGACGTGGCTCTTCTGAAGCATCACTCTAATGATGTGGTACATGTTCCACAGTTTAGACATGTCTGATCAGGCAGTTAGCAAGCATCAGTGGTATCTAGAAACAGGCAGAAATAGTGGTTGGCTGATTAACTTCATTTTATTTAACCTTCCCTCTAGACACAATGAGGGTATTTTTTTTTGCATGTATTCTTTATAGCTCAGTGATATGTGGAGCTTGGGGCTACTGCTGGTGTATCCATTAGAGTTATATACTTCTTTAGCTGAATCTAGACAGGTGGCAGAGAAAACATGTATGAGAGTCTGGAAAAATCACACTAAAAGAATAGAGAAGGAAAGAAAATTTACAATTGCAGTGAATGGATGTATGTCTAATGCCTAGCAGGATAAATCTCACACAAGGAAATTCATTTACATACTATTAAAGTTGACATGTTAATATCAAAGCATTAAAATATGTAAATAGCACAAGCCTGCACCAAATCCTAATTACTGCTTTACATTATCAACTAATTTACTCTTTATGATATTTTATGACTGTTCAGCTGTGTCAGCGAACAATTATGAGACCCTCCTAGAATTCAATAACTTCTTTCTTTCTTTCTTTCTTTCTTTCTTTCTTTCCATTCCTCTAGTTTGGAAATGATGAGAAGATGCACATTGTTGAATGCCCTTTTTGCATGAACAACATATGCTCTGGGTTCCTGGCGTTTCACTTGTCTTTCTTTTATCCCGCTTATCACAAAAGCAGATTTATACGCAGACTAATGAGAACTGACATTTCTTATACTATCTGGTACAGTTACAGCACAGATTTAATGTTTCACAGGTGTTATTTCATTACAAAATAAGCTAGAGGCATATAAGCATTGAGGAAAAACTGAACAATTATTATGATAGAAAAAGATGCTTCATTTTATGAAGTATTGTACCTTTTGAGTCATAAAGTCTTTATGGCAGGGAAGAAATTTATCATAAAATCTGTGCTGCCAACCTGGAATAAGACTCCCCCCTGCCCCCAATAACTTAAAGCATTTATTGAAATCAAAAACTGGTGGTGTGACATTTCTTGAGTTCAGAAAAAATGTCTGAAATTTGATGATGTTTTATTCATTTCAAATAGTTGCTTTAAATTAAATGGAAATATCTTTGGGATGTGACACTGCTTTTTGTGGTGAGTCTCATGGTTTATGACAAGAAACGTAATGTTGCTTACAGCGGCTCAAGACATACCTGATCACGTCATGTCAGTAAGTGTTGACAAACAGGCAGAAAGAGCAGTTCTGTTGGAAATTCCAAAATGTAGGACCAGATACTTACGCCGTCAAAACCACCATTAAAGTCAAAGTTTTATCTGCATTAGGATATGGTACTTAGCCCTGAGTCTGAATAATGTGCCCAGTTGTACCTGTCAAATGTTTACCTTTTAAAAAAACCTGTGCCACAGGGATCATAATTACTAAGTGTTCATAATGCCAAGCACCCTCAACACCCATGGAAATAAGTAGAAGGGAGCTCAACTCTTTCAGGATCACGACCATAGTGCAAGAATGTACAGTCTGGCTAAAGAACTGATATTGATAGCAGAATAAAGAGAACTGGGAAATAAATAGAAACAATTTCCACTGAAGTGAAAGTTTGGAGCCAAAAGGCAAATACAGAACCATTTTAAGCCAAGGGCAGATGACACGGGATTCAAAATTTAATGAGCCTTAAATGCCATAGAATGTGCCAGAGGTACAGTTACAGCATCAAGGCTTTCCACAACTTATTTAAAAGGCCTGTTTATAATGCACGAGATCATCAATTCAATCTGAAGATGCAGGGATGGAGCCCAGAACCATTTCAAATGGTTGCAGTAATCCATTCCAACTCAGATTTTATTTTAACTGTGGGATTTCCTAAGCCTCATTGCCCGATGCCACAAGACCCTTCTTATAGAAGCTTCACTTCACATCCTCTGACTGCTCACCTATATGACACAGCCTGAAGCTCTAAAAGATGCCTTGCAGTAGGTTGCATCCATTGTTGGTTAGAGTCTCCCTGGCATGTCTTGGAATGTGAAATGTTTCACTGTGTTCCAGAATCTTTGTTGCTCTTCCTGTTTGCTTCTCCTAAATGTATGCCTTGATTATTTTCAGTGGTGCTGAGCATCTAGAGCTCCCACTGGTCACTTATTTTGGGGTTTAAGTATGGTTTTAGGCCCTATCTCTTGATGTGTTGGGTTTAATAATGTTGGCCTTAATGCACGCTACTCTTTTTGGCAACCTGCCACTAATAATGCCCTGAAATGGTCCACCCTTTAAATATCTAATTCTGCCAAAGGGAATTATAATGTATATCTGTGATGCTATATAAAGCAACAACAATGGGGTGGGTGCTGCCTTTCAAAGGCACAGGTGGGCTAAGAGGTTCCTAACTGCACCAGAGTCCTCTAGAACAATTCTGGTTTATGAGGTAGGAAGACTCACAGGGCTGGAGGGCAGCGAATTCAGTAGCATTCCTACTCATGTTCCAGAAAGGAGCACTGTGTGCTTCCTCCAGTGCCAGATGGCAATATGTGCATGGGGGAGCTACGGGCCTGCTCATTCCCTCATGCCAGCTGGCATGCCCCTTTAGGGTCATGTCAGCTGGTTTCCTGACCTAGTGCTAGGTCTATCCCTTGCCTTCTCCCTATGTGCAAACATTAGGGAGAACTTATTTGTGATGCCATCTTCCTCTTCCCCAAATGAATGCTCATGTGAGATGCAGAGCAGAATTTTGCCTTTCATAAATAACCCATTTAAAATACAAATAGTTTTCCTAGTGTGTAATTATTGATATTTTCCAAATGGTAATTCAGAGGTAAAAGATAAATGCATAAGTTTTAGGTTCACTGTTTGCAATGTAATAGCATCCAAAAGTAGGGGAAATGCTTTAAAAATATGTAATGAGACAGGGTGGTGGCCCAAGGACTTCTGGATGCCAACTGCCAGAGAGCACAGGGATCCCTTGTGTTGAATAAAAGAATGTTATGTAAGATCTCTATTGAAAGCCTGTGTCACACCGGTCAGCATAATAATTGCAAGATATATGCATGGAAAATATGTTAAGAATTAAGTATACATACTGAAAACTTTGTTTTCTGTCTGTGAGTTAAGACAGGTCACCAAAGGGTAATCCACATACTCCTGGAAGGCAGCAGGGGAAGAGACACTTGTCTCACTCTGGCTGGTCATATGCAAATTGAGTCTTCTATCATTCACAATGAACACACATTTTCAGTCTGAGAAAAATGCTGATCAATAGATTATGGGAGCTTGCATTAAAAACAAAAACAGCAGGAGTTATCCTGTTTTATGGGTAAGACAATGAATTTTTGAAACTATATCTGGGGTACAAATTAACCCCTATGTTTTTCTCTAATCAACAAGATTAGACAAGCTGCCAGCAGGCTTGATCTTATAAAACAGGGTCCCAGCCAAACTGATTGAAAATGCTGGGGCAAGGGCAAAGGGTCAGATATCTCGTAGGAGATAGGGGAATGCCTTGTTAGTTCATTTTAATTTCTAGAAAGTGTGTTATCATTTTGTTTTATATGTAATCATTTGTTTCCAGTATTCTTACTATCACTTGAATCTCTGTTCTTTGATAAAAAAAAAATCTTGTTTTCACTATATCTATATGTATAGCTATATCTATGTCTTGCTGTATGTTAAGCAAAGTGGGGATGCTGAACTGAATATCACAAGCTGCTGTGTACTATTCCTTTGGGAATAGCAGATCTAACACACAGGCATAAAACTGCGCATGTGTGTGCGCGAGTGTTTTGAGGGGAAAGATGGAAGGACTGTGGTGGAGAGAGGCAGGAAGATGGACTAGCTCGTATTCCAAGAGCATAACCTCCTGCAACAGCTACGTATGACTGGGACATTGGAACCATTACTCTCAGGAGTGAGACCTGTCAATGCAGGACCAAATGGCCCAACCCAGAATATATTAGAGTGGTCTCAAATATTCATGCATTGAGAGTCAAAAGCAAAACTCAAAACAGCCTACTGAATGGAGGGTAGGAGGGAAAGACAGCTCCTTTATTGTGCCTACTTTTAAGATGGGGGTGGGGGAGGGCACTCAGGTACTCCAGATATGAGCATGATTTAAATGCCTTGAGGAATAAATTTCCCCTGTTATCGCCAACTGACATGGGAAACTGAGACAGAAAGGTGAAGTGAGTTGCTCAGAGCCACACAGTGAGTCAGCAGTAGGGCAAGGATTAGAATTTAAGGACCTCCTGACTCTCAGTCCTCATCCCAGTTCTGCAAAGCATTTAAGTATGTGCTAAAGTCCACTGCTAATCAGCAGAACATTTAAGCATGTGCTGAAGTCTATCACTATTCAGCGGAACATTTAAGCACGTACTTAGATGCTTGAGTGCCACTGATTTCATTTCTTCTTATAAGCAATTGATTTAAAAAATAAAGCCATGATAATAATTCTCAGAATTTTTCGAGTACGAGATGAATTTGAAACAAGTAACCTGGTATGCGGTTTTGTTTTTGACTCCTTGCTAGGTTATTTGCTGTGATCCACAAGTGGACCAGTTATGGACTCCATCTCCATGTTACTGTTTCAGAGAATCCCATGGTGGGACCTTCTGAATTCACCTTACAATAGTGACATCTTGCATGGATTGCAACAAAAACTATGAAAGCAATTCAACAGAAGGAGATGCTCATCTTTAGCAACAAGTTTACAGTCTTGTCTTTGTTTTAGTGCCTCCTGTGTTGGCACATAAGCAGATGGCCCTTTGGGGGACAAAAGGGGTGGGGAAAGGAAACAAAAATAATTCATAGAATATCTGGGTTGGAAGGGACCTCAGGAGGTCATCTAGTCCAACCCCCTGCTCAAAGCAGGACCAATCTACAGACAGATTTTTACCCTAGTTCCCTAAATGGCCCCCTAAAGGAGTGACCTCACAACCCTAGGTTTAGCAGGCCACTGAGCTATCCCTCCTCCCCACTATAGAGTTGTTATATAGTTGTCTTATCACTATATAAATAAATCCCAAAAAATATTTCTGTGCTTGGCTAGATTGCCCATCACTCGTGGGGGCGGTTGGCTGATCTATTGATTAGGTATTATTTAGTTTGCCCAATTCAACATTTCGTGGTTTGGCAGAGTTCATTTGTCTCTAGATTGGCCACAGTATTACAGTTAATTTGAGAGTGAGGACCCAGGTGTACGTGGGAGAGATGCTCAGAATTAAGGAAGGCCTTTTGAATTTGCAATAGTTTTATTAGACAATCAGCAATATCACTACAATGTAGCAAAGTAGGCAGAGATAGTACAAGCATCCAGAATTTGCATACTCACACCATTCTTTGTGGGGAGCCCCATAGTAGCTCAGATGATACACAAGTGGTCCTTGGCCTGACACATTCCAGGAAATCTGCTTGGAGTGCCTGGGCTGAGTGCTACTTTTTATCAGAAGTTAGCTGATTACTACTATGCCTACTACCTATTCAGTAGGGGTTTCAGCCACTTTTCCTTACCTGTATTTCCTCACCCAACTAATGTTGGGGTGCCCTTCTCCCATAGGTTTTTAGGCCTTTTACTTCAAGCTTATTAACATATACTTCAGTTAGTTGCCCTGGCATTCTTCTTGGTTGGACATCTGCTGATGTTGCTAACTTAAAATATCTAAAACCAGTATAAATTGGCATCTTGAGTTTAACTATCAGCAGTTTACCAACACCTGCTAATAACAGCATTCTGTCTTGTGACGTTTTCTAATACAGGATCCCTTACTGGTTAGTTTCTTATGGCAAGTCTTTAAGCCATAGGCCTTTTAATTAGTTTGGCTAACCTATTGTTTTTCAGGTGTTTGAGTTACTGCCTTAATCCATACCTATTTCTTATTTAGAATATGCCCATATATCTATAGCAAAACAGCTGGCTACAATGTCAGTAGCAAGTATTCAGGAAACCAGATGAGGTAACTGACTTTCTCAAAAGCAAGCAAATTAAGCTGATACCTGTATTTCTGGCATCTTCGGGTATGTCTACACTACCCGCTGAATCGGCAGGTAGCGATCGATCTACTGGGGATCGATTTATTGCATGTAGTGTAGATGTAATAAATCGATCCCCGATCGCTCTCCCGTCGACTGCTGAACTGCAGCATGCGAGAGGCAGAAGCAAAGTCGACGGGGGAGCTGCAGCCGTCGATCCAGCACTGCAAGGATGTGAAGTAAGTAATTTTAATTCAGTCTAAGATACTTCAACTTCAGCTACTCTATTCTCGTAGCTGAAGTTGCATTTCTTAGATCAATCTCCCCCCACCCACCCCAGTGTAGACCAGGCCTTAGAGATAAAATGATCTTTGAGTCTGAAACTATTCGTTATTAGTGGGCAGCTTTTCTATAGCTGTGTGATTTCAACAAGTGGACTGTAATGAGATTGCTTAATTATATGGAGGTATATCTGGAGATTTTCCATGCAATTCCCCATTGGCTTTCTGATATTTGTTTTGTGATACTACCACATGCTTGAGAGCACTGACAGTGACAAACATAAGAGGGATTTTAATGTTTGTATGTTTTAGATCTACTGTGTGGTGTTTATCTTTTGATTTAGAAGTCTTAGATGCAGAAGAACTCACTGTCTCTTGTTATATTTATCACTGTGCTTTGGAAATCTGCCATAACTCCAGACATTTGCAGTGTGGCATAGTTTTGGCTGCTTCTAAAATGGCTACTGATTTTGGTCCATGACCAAATGTCCACAAAACCTTCCTCACCAATAAAACAGATCAGCGAACATGAATAATGATGCAAGTGACATACATGTGAGAAAAAGGGTAATTAAAGCATTAGGTAAGCTGAGTCTGTGTCTGTGGAATCTTTTTCCCACACGGTTTTGGGGACATATATATATAAAATTTTATTCTCTGTCTATTCAAGGGATGCTACAGTATTTTGTTGCTACAGTAGAGGTTGGAGGACTCAGCCAAAATGTATATATGTATGTACTAGTGCCTAGCCAGTGGTGACTAATGAGTCATTTTAAAATGTATGTTTAGTTACATATAGTGTGCCGTGTCAGATTCTCAGCTGATGTAAATTGGTATGGTTCCACTGACTTCAGTAGTATAGATCAGTGGTTCCCAAACTTGTTCTGCCGTTTGTGCAGGGAAAGCCCCTGGTGGACCAGGCCAGTTTGTTTACCTGCCACGTCCGCAGGTTTGCTCGATCGCAGCTCCCAGTGGTCGCGGTTTGCTGCTCCAGGCCAATGGGAGCTGCTGGATGTGGCAGCCAGTACGTCCCTCAGCCCGCGCCACTTCCAGAAGTTCCCATTGGCCTGAAGCAGTGAACCATGGATCGGCCAAACCTGCGGACGCGGTAGGTAAACAAACCGGGCCAGCCCGCCAGGGGCTTTCCCTGCACAAGTGGTGGAACAAGTTTGGGAACCAGTGGTATAGGTAATGGCCTATTAAATATTTTAGCTTTATTCTCAGTTTGTTCCAATTTCAATATGTGATAAATTATGTATCATAGTCTTAAATATGAATGCACTATTTTATTTTATTTTATTTTATTTTCCTTCCTTCCTTCCTTCCTTCCTTCCTTCCTTCCTAACTTGAGATTCCATTTAAAAAATGCTTCTATATACTGCAGGCATTGTTAAAAATGTAGTATTTTCCAACCATTACCACACAGTGGCATCTGAATTTACTGCGGCTTGAACAGAAGGAGTCTGGGATAATAATTGTAATGGTTGGAAAATACTAGTCCAGATCCTCAAATGGTATAAATTGAGATAATTGTGATTTCTATGGAGCTATGCCAAGTCACATCAGCTGAAGGTCTGGCTCATTGACTTTTGGCTCCTATGATAGGTGGTGTAATTCATTTATGATGTATCCTTTAATGTCTCTTCCCTTATTATGATTCTTTAAGAGAGGGTTATGCAGATTCTGTCATTCTTACAATATAGTGACAGGACACTGTAGAAAATTTTGCATCATTTTTTGAACCAAATTGTTTCATGTGCTTTTTGGGATGTCAGATCTTACTTTCATGAAATTAGTAGCTATTATTATTACTGTTATTATTTATTATTATTTTGTGGGTAGACTTATGAAATTATCTTCTAGTTGAAAGTTTCATGATTTTTTAATTTTGCAAATTCAAAATTCAATGTGGTTATACCATGACAGTCCTATTTGGCAGTTTTACTCATGGAAAGAACACTGGAGGGATGCAATATACAGTATTTTCACACAACAAAACAGAGAGATCTAAGTTTTTATGAGAAATTGCAGGCATATATTTTTTAAATCAGATTCTGTTCATTTTTCAGCACAGAAAGACATTTTAAGTGACTTGTCAATGACCAAATTCCAGAATGTAAAACAGATGTGCTAATACTCCTTAGTTATAATCAAGCAAATAGTACAGCTAACTGTAGGATTCACATAAGGAAAAATTAATCAGACTGTGTAATATAACGTTGAAAGTATTTTAGGTAAATTTCCTCTATAAAGTTGTTTGTATTTATTTGATCAAATATTTTACAATAAGAGTAATTTTTGTTTACATTCTTGAAGGGTAACTTCAGGATGTAATATTTAATTTGCTTACCTTTTTATATAGTAAGCCACTTAACTGTAACATAAGGGATTCATACCCTACTCTGCAGCCTCGTGGTTAATGTATATATCTAATTAACATTTCCACTGAAAAACAGAATGCATAAATATTTAACATTATGAGAAATTTTTATCAAAAGTGCAAGTTACATAAAATGCATAAATTAAGCAATTAATTTTATTGCAAGATAATGCTAAAGCACTTGTTTAGAGATGGCAATTTTGTAATTGAGAGGTAAATGTAAATACTAATGGAAATTAATATTTGGTATATTTTGGAAGTGTCCTTTAATCAGTACTAATACTCTAAAAGTAGACTTATGGGCTTCCATTTTGATTGTTACCTAGTTACTTCCATATTAAGTTTGCCCATATTCCAAGTAAAAGAAAGATGCCTTTTTTTTCTAGCTCTGTGCACTCCAGCTGGAATTCAGGCTGGTTTCCTCTGGCTCGTGTGTCTTCACCAGTAACAGAGATTTAGCTGTCAGAACTTATTTAACAATTCTGTGGATGATGCATGATCCAGAAATGACTCCATCTCCCTCTTCCATAGCTGCATTGGTTCTGCGATGATAAGAGTAAAAAAGTAGGATTGTTAGAATGTCTGAAGAATAAGAGAGAAAGTAATAATGAAAATATTGTGATCTTTTCCTGAGGATATTCTAGCCAATGAATTTACTGGCAGCACATGAAAACAATAAATTTCAAGTGAACATTGTAGCATATTCATGGAAAGTGAAATTGAAATGCTGAAATGAATTTTGATGCTGGGAGCCTGATTTTGAGAGTTATATCCACCCAGTCAGGGAATAGAAATATACTGTATGTCCAATCAAATCTAATCAACAGGGCTTGAATATCAAATATTCAAACTCTCAAACAATCTACAGACCAAGAAATATTTGCAAACAATTTTCAAAAATATTTCAAATAAGTAATAAATTAAGGGGAAAATTGCAATCTACTCACAAAAATTTGTGAAAATAAAAGGAGGCAAGTAAATTATTCATGAATAGTTTTTTACCTGATCCTGATCCTACAAACTCTTACACAAATGCCTTTAACATCAAGAATATAGGTGGGCCCATTGATTTCAGTAGACTACTCATAGGAGACAAGTTATGCATATGATGAAGTGTTTATAGAACTAGAGTCTTAAATCTGTGCCTCCTGAGTCTCCATATTATAGCCCAACTTTTATTAAAATAAGATTTCACTTGTCTTATTAAAACATTCTTTTTCATCTCCTCAAAGAAAATATGTGAGTTTGTTTTCTTGGAACTGTATTCCTCCTGGCAGAATATCAAATCAGCTTTTTCCTTTTAATTGGGTAGGAATACAAGGCTGCAGGTATGGTATCTTTTCAAGCAGACCTATGGGTCTGTCAATGAGACAGACTTGAACAGGATCTGTTTTCTTCTGTTCTTCAAGCTAACTGAAATAGTTCAAAATGGGGGCATAAACACAGCCTTTTATGATTTCTGTAAAAATGTACTAAGAAACTTTTAACTTGTTTCCTTAATTTCTTCCCATAAGAAACAGTATCAAGTTTTAGGAAGATTTCTACCCCCCAAAATCATAATCAGCATGTGTGAAAATTCTTTCAGAGCTATTATCTGATGAACTTATCAAAGTTTAAATGTCTTTATCCTACAAATCATCCTTTGTTTCATTTCAAAGGAAATTAAATTACAAAGAACATCCTCAGCCTACCCTAAGGGGCAAGATTTTTATGGCTTTAACACAGAACCTTTTATCATCTGCTAATTTGCCCCCAAGCAGCGGAACCCCAGATTCCATCAGTGCTCGAGTGCAGGACTTCCAGATATATAGATGCCACATCCATAATGTTATCATTCCATTGATTGTGGATACAAAATTAAGATTCTGTTAAATTTGGGTTTATGTTCAGCCTATTCTACAGCCTATGTTTTGTCATGGCCAATCTGACAAGTAGTACTGTACCAAGGATAGATACTACCATGTCTTCATTTATTTATTGCTGCAAAAATTGCAAATATAAATCTTTTAAAACTTGGGGTGGGGGAGATGACTTTTCCAGTCTTTCATTTATGAATGACTAACTAGATCTGTGAGTGCTGAGCAATTCTGAAAATGAAGCCCAAGATTTTCATGTACAGGACTGGTTTAACTGGGATTACTGGCTGCAGTATCCTTGGAAAGGCAACATCATTTTTCAGTTATGTCCTATATTATTGATATTTACCAGCAGCAGTGCTTCTGCTCGAAGTAGCAGCATCAGCATTTAAATGCATTTAATCAGACATTAACACTGCCATTGTTAAGGATGTTTAAAAGTCTGTTTTGTCATCAGCCTAGAACAGCGCTTTGCATGAAAATTCAATGTGCTTTTTTTACTAGTGGATAAAAATGTCTGTGATGAAAGGTCTATAGCTGTCCAGGAAAACCCTTCATTTTGTTGGGAGGTAAGTTGTGACCAACTCTGGCAAAATTTGCTGTTTCCTCTGAATTTTGTATTGTCCAGTAAATATTTAGGTAATATATTTTGTGTTGCTGGTCACACCATAATAGACCAAATAACCCTGTTTAGTGCAGGCTGTGCTAAGTACTTTGCTTTCTTAAAAATGAATCTGAAAAACTTCCCAGCCTGTACATCTATTAGGCCTCTCTGACTTCAAAGAACGAAGCTTCACTCTTTAACAACACCAATTTCTTCTTTGCTCCTCCGCTACTTTAAAAAAATCAGGCTGCTGCTGCTACTAATATTCAAAACCAAATACTTAAGTGCTAGTAATGCCTATGTGCTTACGTTGAATAGCCTATCTAAATGTATAACCAATCCTTTTGTCATAGAACATGACAGTTAAGATATATGCTAATAAAAGAAAAAGAAAGGGAAATCAGAACTAAGGTTACCTTACTCCCTTTTACACCTACTTACACACCTTGCCTGGGTCCTTTTTACTCTTCTTTCCTACTGCCTTCTGTCCCCTTATTTCTAGTCAAACCATTACTGGGCAACTTGCAGGTGAATCATTATTTGCTTCACAAATGTAGGCCATCCCAAATGAAGCTATGGAATCTATCTGGTTATCTTTCTACGAGCTTATGCTGAAGTCAAGTTTCATACTGCCTCTGCATTCTCCCCTCCTGAGCTTGGTATTAACAACAGGGATGGCGCTGAGGATCCTAGCCCTTTAGTAATTTTATGTAAGTCCCTTTTTCACACAGCCCTTCTCAAATTATCAAGCAAAGCAGTATGCGAAGAAATATTGGCAGGAATGGGATAAAACAAGCTACTGAAAAATAATGTACCATAAACCAAGTCAGAAAACACTAAAATTCTTGATAGGTAGAAAAATGCTTTACTTTGATTTACTACAGACATCTAAACAGATGTGGTAGCCCTAATGGCCTTCTGTGGAGTATAAAAACTAAAATGTCTTTTGGTCTGACAGTTTTTCTAAGTTGTGATTAGAGATATCCAGAAATAGATGAAAGGAGAACTCTATCCAGAGCCTATTTAGAGAACAATTCAGAAAAGGCATATGCATAGGCAACATCACTTAAAGGTCTTACAGATTTGGTTCTTTATTCTTATTTGTATTGCAGTAGTGCTTAGATTCCCCAGTCAAGGAATAGGTGATAGGTGCTGTACAAATGTAAACAGATGGTCCTCATCGGAGTGACCTAGGTCATAGTATGCAGAATAAGTGGATAACAGAGACAAACCATGATGTGGTGGAATTAAGGAAGGGAAAGGACAAGATAATTGGAATCTTAAAACAAATGTGCAGAGGCTCATTGTAATGTGTAAAGTTTGACTGATGTTCTACATGGCTCGATTGGGAGGGTTTGGCACACGATTAAATTGGTGTAGTAGAAAGGCCCAATGAACAGCACTCTAAAGAATATCTGACGACCTCATTAATGCTTAAAGTATAATAGAATGAGACCCTGATCCTGTCTACTGAAGTACTGGGGCCTTTGACGCTCGATTTACTACTACTACTTTTAAACTAATGCCTTTGAAGAACTACCTTTTTTAAACTAGAACAGTCTTAAAAATAGAGCAGGCATCTCTCATCTAACTCCATGGGCTCCTGGTGTTTCTCCTTGCTCCCTAGCCACTAGCATTTGTAAACCTTGACCTGTGTACATCTAAAAGACTGTTAAAAAAAAAACTAGTTGGAGTGCAGCTCACATTCTTTGAGTTGCCTGCTAGCACTCGTCTGCCAGAGCCCTAATTCACTCAAGGATTTAGGCATGTGCTTAACTGTAAACTTGTCCTGAAGGCCCATTGACTTTAGTGGGATTTAAGCATGAGTTTAACGTTAAGTATGTTCTGACTCAGGGTTCTATTCTTTTTCTTTTTAAATTAAGATTTGAAATTACAAGGTGACTTAGTGTAGAATAGTAAAGAACAGGTGGGCACATAAGCTTCAAGGTGAAACTCTTAAACCTGTAAAAGGTGTAGTGCAGGCAATAAAGTATATCCTGTAATAGAAGGTGCCCTGTCCCCCATAATTGGAGCTGTAGAAGCTACTGTACCAAATGTCAATCATTTCCTAAAACTAGCTGATTGTTATTTTCCTTTTATTAGATTTAAGTAGTACATTGAATAACTCTGTCCCCATCCTATGCCAATCAACATAAGCAACCAGGTTTTCTCAGAGGATTTTGATAATGTTCTTACTTTATGTTACTTTAAAGGTAGAAATCCTATTCCCTATGTGTCCTGTTTGTAAGTAAGTATAGAACTGAACAAAAATATATAGATATTTGATTAATCCTGATCTCAGGTTATAATTTTATCTTCAATTAAATCTTGAAAAGAATATTTGAATTTGCCATGCTGGACTTGTACTTCTGTATCTCTCTAGATTTAAGGAAGAATTTCTCATATGAACTGGCCTACATGCATACCCCTGTCAATATAAATAAAAATATATCCATAAAAGTGTTTAACAGGTGTTCAGATATATATACTAAATATGATAAAATTTGCTTCAGTCATAATACAAAATAATGGCAATTTTGTGTAAGTGTTAACTGGGATTTGTTAATGGGTAGAGCTGGTCAGAATTTTGTCAACATGTTTTTTAATGGAAAATTTCAATCTTGCTGAAACAGTTTGATTTTCCATGGGGGAAAATTTAAATATTTCAGGTCAGATCAATCCAGATTGAAACATTTCAGTTTGTTGAACTGAATTGAAACATTTCGGGGGAGTCAGTTTAACATTAATCTAATTAATCTGAGCTGCCATGATATTTCATGATTCAGGTCCCTGGCTGGACTACGTCTCCCATGATGCCCTATGAATTCCCCTCTGGTTGAAGTGATACAGTGACTAATATAAGTTACATGACGACAGTGCAACATGAGAAATGTGGACTGTCCAGGAAGCCAAGCTCATTGATGAGAATGGGAGTATGAGGTACTCAAACTACAATTCCCATGAGGCATTTTGGCAGTTCAGGGTGACACAAATTAATATCAAACCAAACCAAACCAAAATGTTTTGATTCAGTTCAGAAAATCAATTTGTCACATTTCAATTTGAGAATCCTGAAATGTTTTGATTGGAAAATGTCAAGATGAAATGTTTTTATTTTTAGCCCCAAATTTTACTTTCCAGTCCACAAAAAAGTCAATATTTTGACTTATCCTAATTTGGGATGAAAACAAATGTTGAAATATTGGAATTTCCTGTGGGATAGAAATTCTGATTTTCAATTGGTCTATTAATAAGGTTGCTTTTTCAAGTAAACAAAAACTGTGAAAACTGGCAATACTTCCTTTACTGGGAATTTCTTAGAGCTAGTGTGATACAGCATCTCAAGAAGAACAAGAGGCTGAGTTACCTGCTGTCCTCTGTATTCTAGCTCATAGTTTTGGCATGAATAGTTAGCCTGTAGAATGTTCCAGTGAGAAAATGACTAATTGTTAAGACATGCATTTTTGCAGGCAGCATTTGTTAACTTTGATTTGGTAGGTAAAGTTCAATGTTGTTTAGCTCAGACAGAAAATAATAAGAGAGAAAAGTCATAGAAAAGAGAGAGTGACAAGAAAGGCATGGCTGGAGTCCTGACATTCACACCGTGACTCAGAATCTCAGTGCAGCAGTGCCAATGTCACTTCTGGCAGCTGAGGCTTGGTGCTTTGGTGAATAGAGGATATCTTTGCTGTACCACACAAAGAGCTCCGTTAATTTATTTCTTTATCCTCCAAACCAAAAACTTTCTTTACAAATGGTGTCCCCAGAATGTATTTGTTTGTTCATAAAATACACTCCAGACATCTATAGCTAGTTTGCTGAAGGGCTACAATAGAATAGTACAAAAATAGAGCCTTTTTCTATTTTTTTTTTCACAGTCTGTGGGATCACTGGAGTTGTTCTCCCCCCACCACCTCCCCACCATAATAAAAATGTAGACAGTGCTCTACAGGAAACTTTTATATGAAGCTAAAAGGCTTATTGTTAGAAGACTACACAATCCTACAATTGGTATTCTGCCTGTTACAGGTTTAATTCACTATGAATTAAGCTAACCAAATTAAAACCATTTTGATGCTGAACAAGAAAGTTCACACAAGGTATTAATGTAGTTTAACTAATTCACACTTTTAGTTCATTTGGATTTACTTTCCTGACTGTTCTCATGTAGAAAACCCATCCTGTAACCTCCTATATTGGGAGAGCTAACATATTATTTTCTGATACTGTATATTGCAAACTGTTTTAGCACAGTGATTATAATGAATACATTATCTAATGGTATTTTCTGATTTATTTCAATGGTAAATTGGATATTAATACGTCACTTCCATATTACAGTAAAATGGTGATAGTACAGCTGGTGGGTTAATGCAGTAAGATGGGATAAAGGAAAGACAGCTAATAGGAGACATTAAGACATTATGTCTAGGAAAAGTAACTTTGTACAGACAGTGGTTTCATACTGTAAACCTTCCATCACAGATCTTTTATTACTTTCAGTGATAGTCCTGCAGGCTGAGGACTCGGAGGATTGGGCCCTGGATCTCAAAACTGTGTTTAAACTAAACTAATTTTAAACATAGTTCAAGTAAAACCTGACATTAACGTGGCTTAGCTGGCTGGTGGAGATGGGTCCAGACTATGTTTAAACAGGCTAAAATGGAATTCTGAAACATAGCTCTAATATAGTTTGGCCTGATCCAGAATCACAAGGCAACCAGTGTTATAAAAATGTTTTTCAGGAATTAGGTAGTTTCCAAATGTGGTTACAAGTTCAGTGTGGGTGGCGTGCGTGCGAGAGGGAAAAAAACACTTTTGTGCAGTACAGATTGTTTTCTTCTGCGTGATCAGCAAGCTCTACTGCTTGCTCCATGTGCCTGCATCTTCCCTTCCCCTTTCAGGAGCCATGTGACCCCCAAGGAAAGTAGATATACCTTCTCCATTGTGTACTCTAATAAGGCTAACACAGAATCTGGCCTGTAGTGAAGAAAGCCAGCTTCATTGCATTCTGAGTACACAAAACAAGGTAAATATTTAGAGTGGATTTGTAAAACTCAATAGGACCCTATTCCCTCTTCCTTTCAGTGCGGTTTATTCGTATCTTGCAGAGAGAGAGCAGAATCCAGAGTCTTGAGTTATAATCATTTATAGAATTGTTCATACCATTTGTGTGTAACTACACAAAGGCAATTTTATAGAAGACAGTTTATATATTTAACAATTTTAATATGTCCACAATTCATTTTATTACTGGAGTTTATAAATGTTATTTTTTCTAATTTTGTGGAGTTACACCACAGGAGAATTTGGTCAAGAGCACTTTTTTTTGTTTTATCTCCCTCTGAGTTATACATGCATATACAGTATGTATTATTACATAGAAAGTATTTACATATATGTCTTTGTACACATATACACAATTAATAACAATTTATGTGTGTATTCATTCATACAGAGATAAATCCTTCAAAGGATCTGAAATAAGTAGGCCAAATTCTTACTCAGGCAAAACTTCCATTGACCTAGGATTTGACCCATATATATTCGTATTTTATTGAATTAGTGGAAAAGTAGATATTTTGTAATTCTTACTTTGATAATCTCAAATTCACCAATTATAGTGATAACAGTAACATTTCCTGAATGTTCCTATAAAGTTTTAGTTATGCAAAAATGCAGTCCAGATCCATAATTCAGTACCTAATTGCCAGATTTTGTTGTGACTAGAGTTCTGAGGAAGTGTACTTTTTATTACAGACTCATAGAGCCCTTTTTGATAGTGCGACTATCAGGGCTAGCTCTAGGTCTTTTGCCACCCCAAGCAAAGAAAAACAAAAAAACCTCTGAGAGCACAACTGCCAAAGCAAACCCTTCCGCCCCCCCCCGGAATTCTGGCCCTGCAATTGTGCCACCACAAGTACGTGCTTGGTTTGCTGGTGCCTAGAGCTGGTCCTGGTGACTATATGAATTTGAGAGATGTGTATCTCTAGAAAGGGATGATACCCTTTGATATGGGGGACTGCTCCCGTGCTTTAAATAAAGAGTCAATGGAAGATGCTTTTCACTGTGTAAAAGGAGGTTGTGTAGTGTATATTACAGGGGTCGGCAACCTATGGCACGCGAACTGATTTTCAGTGGCACTCACGCTGCCTGGGTCCTGGCCACCTGTCTGGGGGGGCTCTATTTTTAATTAAAATTTAAATGAATCTTCTTAAACATTTTAAAACCTTATTTACTTTACATAGAACAGTAGTTTAGTTATATATTGTAGACGTATAGAAAGAGACCTTCTAAAAACATTAAAATGTATTACCAGCACGCGAAACCTTAAATCAGAGTGAATAAATGAAGACTCGGCACACCACTTCTGAAAGGTTGCTGACCCCTGGTATGTTACTACAGCACAGCCATAGCTGCAGTAACGTATGCTTAGTCAAGATAAAATGTTTTCACGAGTATTTTTACTGTTGTTTTTCTATTTCCTATATGCTTTCTATTGCTATATCATATTGTACTGTACTGTGCTTTAGCTATTTCTGTGATACTTTCAGAAACAAAGCATCCAATCTTGCATTCCCTTTTGACATAAATAGGATTTTGGGGTGTGAAAGGGAATGTAGTGTTGTTCCCTAGAAAATAAAACGTTTATTTTCACTTAGGACAAGAGGAAGACCTAAGTCTACAGAGGGAACAAGCTGGTGCTTTGGAATCAGAGAGACTGGTCTGGATGTTTGGGGCAAAATCAGGAAGCTGAACTTGGTGGAACTTTTGATCTAGTGCCAACCATTGTATTTGAACTCGTTTTTGATGACCTTATTAGCTTGGGATGAAGAAAAAATGGCACCATATAAACAGCTGTCAAGCATAGTAATGAGAGTGAATTTTCTATGGGTTTGCTGCTGTTTTATGGCATCATAAACCTTTGCTTTGTCAAAATGTCTAAAATTCAAGATGCAGCACTTAAAGGTTAAATAGAGTTACAGCAAAACAACTGTGTTTTACTTCTTTTTACTCTTGAATTTTACTAAACCAAGTGTATAAGTTTTTCACATGCCTTCATGCTTCCTCACAGCTCGTTACCAGCTTCAGGGTGAAAACTCAAGGGCCTCTGGCTAATTCTCAAGGAGACTTGCTACTACAGTGCTGAGCAGTAATACAGTTACTCACAATGATGCTTTCTCTGTAGTGGGATGTTGGGTTCTTTTGCCTTTGGAAGGTTTGAACAACCCACATTTCAGCACAAGAATCTTTCAGTGCAGTGTAGAGCATATGATGTGACTATCTCTCTAAATTCACTCTTGACCTCAACAAAATATTCATTACATTCAAGACACGTGGCATTAGCCTCCCAGCTGATCATAACATCAAATAGTCTTCTCTGTCATGGTTCCATTTATTGTCTTTACCTGTTCTCATCTTAATTTTAGATTGTAAGCTCATCAGGACAGGGCATCCATAGTAATCTGGACCATAAAAAAACAGTGCAAATCTATGACAATATCAGCCTGATCCAAACTCTATTGAAGTCAATAGGAGCCAGGCTTTTACACCAGTAATTACAGATAACTACATAAAAAGAATGTTAAGGATGCAAAGTAAAACACTCAAAATTTAAGTAATTCCAGATTTGTAGTTGCCTGTGCAACCTTAATGAAGCCTCTTAGTGTGAACACATTATCATACAGTCTTTAATTACAGTGATTGCATATTATTGTCTCCATAGAAACCCACTGATCCTGCATTGTGATCTGCTGTACCTGCAGGGACCCCATCAGCTTCACTGAGGCTCTGTGCACGACCAGCAGTACGCCCACCCAAATCACAGTGCATGATTGGGCTTAAGATGATAACACTGATTCTGACCAGCAGAGGGAGGAACATGGAAGTATATTGACCTATCAGCATTCACCAGGGTTTTAAATATGGAAAACTGCTGATACAGCCATGGTTATTAAGTTTTTATAACTTGAAAATTTCTATCCTTGGACAATAATACACTCTTTAGATAAATGGGCAGCCCCCAGCTGATAATTAGGCTCACACTACAGCATGCAAAGCTGTATACCAGTCCTTAAATGACAGTGTTTGAGGGGGGACTTACAACAGCTGTGACCTTCTTCTAGGCAGCTCCAAATGGGTCATTGATTTACATTCATTGTTTTATTTGTTTTTTGTGTTAAATAATTTATAGGTTATTTATAATGTGGTGCACTATAATGAAGCTGTAGCTTTTTGATCTCTAAGGTGGCGTTGCTGCCTTTTGTGGAAGCAGAAGGCTTTCAGGGTAATAAATCACTATTATTCCCACCAATTCTTTACTGCGCAGATGTTTTACAACTAACCAAGGAGACAGGGCATTCAGTAAACTAAATGGCATAGCACTTAAAACATAAAATAATTATAAGGTGTAAGTTGGAATAAAAATTATACCTTTACAGGTTAGGAAAAGAATCACTAATAAAACTAAAACAGACATACATTATACAGCATGGGGTTCATAATGAATAATCGCTGGGTTATTAGTGCTTAGCAAATTAAGGGCACTTTCATTTATTACTGTGCTCCACTAAGGATGAGCATTAATTTTTTTTTAAAGCAAATTCACTGGAAACAGACAGTTTAAAATTTATGCTTGTAATGATTGCTACATGGTCCATTAAGACCACCTCTAAGTGAGCTTAATTTGTAGCAGATAAATGTACATGTCTACATATTTTTCAACATAGTTTATGGTTCATCCTGCACAGCTGTGCCCAACTGATTAAATTCTCAAAAATTTAAATAGGAAACCCATTACATAGACAGTATTGTATCCATTTATCATACCCACATTTTCAGTTTAACTCTCTAAGCTTTGTGTTGGGATATTTTCAGGAATTCATTAAATATGCATAGTAATGCAATTTGGTCTTGTTGTTTTAGTTTTCCCTTTGTTTTTTTGATTATTTTGTTTGTACCTTCCTTCTTTTCTGCTCTGTTATCCACTATTTAAGAAGTGTAACAAAAAGAAACTCCTCTGTAACAAGCATTGTGGTAATAGCCTCTGAGATGGAGCTAGCTTGCAAGTCATTTGTGAAGTTCTTGTTCCTAGGTCAGATCATTAAAATATCCTCATGAAATTAGCTTTCCAGGACACTATTGTCAATAAAGATGCAACTAAGGAGTCAAATTAATATTATTTTTATCTTATCTTTTTTTCTCCCTTTATGTGATATTTTAACATACAGCTGGACTAACTTAGTTAGGAAAGTTTAAGCATTTCTTGGAGAAGGAATACTTTGACGGTATTTTACGATTTGCTGCCAATACAATATGTTGAGTCATTCAGACTGACAGGGTGAGGAAGTGCTTACTTCTGAAGTCAACCATTGTCTCTCCCTCAAGAATAATCGTGTCCAAAAAGTGTTTGATTTAATTTGTTCAATTTAATCTCTTCAGCTCTGTTTTCAGGCCAAAAGTATTACTTGTATCGTCATTCTAATGTTTATTATTTAGTGGTAGAAACATGGAAGAAATTTAAATAAGTAGCAGAATCCTCCATTAGGTGGTGGGGAAATTACTTTATGCATGTGTCCAGCAAAGACTCAAACCAAGACCCTCATCATCTGTCTATAGGCACTAACTCTACCATAGCCTCCTTGAGTGTGTCTACACTGTAACTGGGAGTAAGTCTCCCAGTCCAGGAGTGTGCACACTGAAGTTCAGGCAGCAGCTCAGGATCTCAAACCCCCTGGGTCTGAGCTTAGGTGGCTAGCCTGAGCCTCCAGTGCAGCTGCAGCATTCAGCCTGATATTTTTAGCATGCTACCTTGAGCTCAAAAGGCCTGAGTCTGCCTAACTGGGGTGGGAGCCTCACTCCCAGCTGCAGTGTAGACATACCCCTTTGGGATTAACTACTAGGAACTATGCCAATTATGGGTTAGCATGGCCCTCTGCACTGTGCAGAACCTTATAAAACTCAGTGGGGCTCCGGAAAAGCACAGGAGTCTGATTGCAAGATTGAGGCCTGCTCTTGTTTCTGCTAGAGAACACTCTGCACATATTCGTTTAACAGGGACATAACTTTAAAAGCAAATAATTCAGTAACAATCATGTATACTTATAGTTTCCTACTTTAATGCTGTAGACTGTTCTACGTACTGTTTTACAGGAGGTACAAATTTGTACAAAAAATGTGGACTAAAAAATCCTTGAAGTTTGTGCGTCTCACATGGAAAAAGGTGGAGTTTAAACTAATAATTCTTTGATAGCTGGTTCTGTTTTCTAAATATGCCAGTATGATTTAATCATATGGGAATTTTTTTAAACCAACATTGGTATTTCATGAAGAAATGAAAGATGCTCAACTTTTCTCATTTGATGTAAATAGTGAGATTCTATTAATGTAAAGTTCCCACGAGTATGCCTTTGGAAGCCAAGGCATTTTACAAACTATCTTTAAGTCAGAGTTTTATTTTTGAAAGTCAGTAATACCACACCATTCTCTGAAGAAATACAGAAGTTGATGGATGGGCAATTTATTTTTAAAACCCTGCAAATTATTTCTAGAAGCTTGCAAATAGGTATATCTGTAAGCTATGTCTTAGTATATTTAGAACTTTGAGTGGTGATTTATTAACATTAGGGTCTTGTTTAAACAGCACCACTCACGTTTTGGCTAATGAATGCTACAGTGTGGTTGTGGCAAAGATATAATTATATTCAATATCAACATTATAATTGCACTATATTCTGACAATTTGAATATGAGTATGTCACATAGATTAGTCTTTCAGTTTTACAATACTGTATATGAGCCATTGAGAGATATTTGGGACCTCGGTACATCATGTCTGCTGAGATGCCCCTCTCTCATTTAATTTTATTTGCGTATGTTACACTTTAGTTTACAGATTTTTTGGAGGTCCCCTGAGCTCAGAGCCCTGGTACAATTGTCTTCCCTTTCCTCCCTGTTATCAGCCCTGACTTTATACAAAAATACTGGATGGGTCATGTAGCAATATTACATACTTAAATTAACCCCAATTATTCCTTATTTTGTATCATTATCTTATTACATAATAGCAACAGGCACTAAATAAAAATACAAGGTTCCTGCCCCACAAGGTCTGCAATCTGTTACCTTGCAGCTAGTGGTGTGCAACCTCACAGTCTTCTTATTGATGAATTAGCACAAGCAGGCAGAGTCTCTTGAATGATGACGCTGGCATAAGCTCTGTAAACAACACAACATGTTTTTATTACTGGAAGAGGGGATAGAGGATATTCCCCATCCCACTGCTGGTGCTGCTAACTCAACACTTTCAATTTCTTCTCCAGCTAGAAAGCATCCTCCTATCTGGAACTTCCTCTCAGCGTTACTTCCTGAGCCAGGGGTCTGGGAGCAGCCACAGGCTTTAGGGCCAGTCTGTAGATGTACCACACATAGAGCCAGCCAGCACAATAACCTAGTGATGCTCTTCCCCCTTTTGAAAAAGACTGAGCTCCGGCAGCCAGGCTTGAGTGGGGATTTAAAGGGTGGAGCTCTGGCCCCTGCAGGGAGTCATGGTCCCTTTAAAGCACCACCCGAGCCCTACTGCTGGAGCTCCAGCAGCGCTTTAAGGCCCTAGGCTCCCCACAGCAGCTGGAGCCCCGGGTCCTTTAAATCGCCGCCAGAGCCTTGCAGCCCCAGCGTAGTGGTGGCAGAGCTCCCACAGGGATTTAAAGGGCCCAGAGCTCTGTGGCGGCTGGACCCCTGGGCCCTTTAATTCGCCCCTGAGCCCCGGGGCTTCCAGCTGCCTCTGCAGCTGGTAGCTCCAGGGTGATTTAAAGGCCCTGGGGCTCCCAGCCACAGCCAGAGTCCCGGGCCCTTTAAAGCACCAGGACTCTGGCATATTGGTAAGTTCTTTAAGTTACTTTCACCCCTGCTCATGAGAAAATCAGTTCCAGCCAATGCCCTTTGATCAGAGTTCCCTGACGCAATAAAACTCCAAACCAATTTAAGGTTGTCCGTTTCTCAGTTACCGATTACCTTCAGTCATTGGCCATTTGCCACTGTGATCACCTCTGAGCAGGGAGTTAGTTTCTGAGTACTCTCCTGGGAGACCTCCTATCCATAACCTTTTGGGGAACATAGAAACTTGTGCACTAGAATCCATTAGGATCTTGGGCAGACAGATACCACTCTCCACAGTTGCACTCAGATACCCCTGTGGCCTAGAATTTGCTGATAGACAGCTTATGTGCTAGTCCCTGCACTAGTCTGTCCAATATTAGTTTTAGTCAGTGGGAACTCCCCTTTAAAATGTCCAGACTTTCCACATTTTTAGCATGCCCAACCCTCTGCAATATTTGCTAATTAACTCCAGGCCCCCATCGGACCCAAGCATTACCTTGTTCCTCGGGATCAAAAACCTGCATGTCTCAATCTCAGTACCTTTTGGCACTGTGGAGTTACTGTGGAGTTACCAGCTTCTGGTTACCAGTTTCTGTCTGGAGCTATCTGACTTCCCTAGTCAGTGTTTCTATGGCTTCCTGCAAACTTTCAATTGTATTATTGATCCCTTCACCCTCACTACTGTGTCCCTGTGCTCAGTGGCCCTGAATCCTCTGTGCTGTTCCCTCGCACTTTTCCAGCTTGTGGATCAGATTCAGTTCACTAACTAGCATGATGGTTTTATTGAGTGTCTGTAGTTTTGCACCCCGGGCTTGTATCTGGACATCCCCTCAACCTGCATTAGCAATGAAATAATCTCACACTAGGCCCTCCTGTACTACTGCATCCCATCCCAGTTTGGCTTTTGCTAGTAGTCAGCTGAGCTGATTTCCATTGCCCTGAGTGTTTCTGTAGCCTGGCATTTCCAGTCTGGAAATGCTGCCCGAGCCCTGTCGTTGTATGAGGGAGGCTCTCACTTTGCTCCAAAGCCTCTGTCAGGGCTTTGTAATCCATTCAGCACCAAAAAAATCTACTTGCTTTCCCTCAAACACAGCCAGCACAGTAACTCCATTGAAGACTATGCCAAAACTCCTGTCATGTTCAGTCGTGTGGAATTGGGACCTAAGTAACAGAAGACAAATGTGGCCCTAAGTAGAAAGGTGTACATTTTTAAAGCAATAAAGGAGATTTAGCAACATATCCATTAGAACTAAATCCCTTCTTACACTGCTTTGAAAATCTCAACCAAATCCTTCTACTGAAATTGCTTTTTTACATATACCTCACAAAGGTGTATTGTAAGACACAGGCTTAAGTCCTGCATTGAGCTATCAGTGACCTATTAATATGAGAAGGAAGCAGAATTTAGCCCTTCAAAGTCCGTAAGGTGTCTCAAGAGCCAGGAATGACAGACAAAGTTAGTGCAAAGTCTTACTAACTATTATTGTTAATTATGTAAGTGAAAGGGACTGTCATGGGACACCATGATAGATGAATTTTTTTGTAAAAGACTCATGAAGAATCAAAATATTTATATGAAACAATAAAAACAGATATAGGAGCAAAGCCTTCAAATGCTACACAGTACATGAGCCAGGTGATTTAACAGATTTAGTGGAACACTTGCAAGTGGTCAAATAGTGTAGAAAAAGCATTCAGGAACATTCATTCAAATTTCAAATGCCACAAATAAAAAATAGTTAAACAGAACAGTTCATGAACAACCTATAAACTGGGTTAGGATTTAAAGGCCTTTAAAAACTCCGACCCAGTTTATAGGTTGGTCATGAATTTATACTTCGAAGTTCTGTGTTCCAGTTCATCTGGAGACATCTGTTTAATTGTTTGTTTGTTTTTTCAGTGATTAGCGCCAGTAGGATCAGCTGTGACTAAATGCTGGCTCCAGTGTTTTGACAGTTAGTAACTTCTTCAAAGTGTGAAAACAAGTTTCTGGCATCACAAGTATGAAAATAGTACTTGGAGTGCTTTGGATATTATTTTTACAAATTTTGAAAAAATATTTCACTGGTTCGATATGGGCAATGAATTTGTTCCATATAGACATTACTTTATAATGATACACATTGTTTTGCTGAAACGATGGGATAACTGCACAGTTACCTCACTGGGAACAATGACAAATGCATCGTTCCTGATGATATTATTACTACAGTATCTTGTGATAGCAAAGGGCCTTAGCTTCCCATCAACAAATCTGTTTCAGTGCAAGTGCTCAAAGACCTGCTTGTGCTATCAGAATGCTATTGTCCTTACATGAGCCAGCCACTTCATCTGTATTTAAGTAATGCTTGTACTTGTTGTGAAACTGTTTCCTTGTATGTTAAGTGGATAAACATTTTAAAGGAAGTGTGTAAAGAACAATATAAATATATGAACATAAGGAGGGATGTGTTTAGAATCTGTTATCATTATCAGGTCAAAGTTACTTCAGAGATGTGTTTTATTTTACTATTGGCAGCAAAATTATTAGTTATAGAACAAACTTACAGTGCCATTGATGGACATTTTTAATAAGAAGCCTATTTAAAAATAATGTTGCCGGTATATGTCGTATTTCAGGGGAGCTTTCATCCCACACATTTATTATTAAGCATGTAATTATATATAAACAAGTTCTGTGTTGTTTAGGAATTTGTCAGCTCCTCAGCTTGACATAATTTTCTCACCATAAATGGAAGTGTGAAGAAGAGTTGTTTACCCACCTACCTACTAACACACAGAGGAGTGTACAATGCTTTCTGGAATTGGTCCAAACACACTACAGAATTAAGGGGAAACACTGGAAGGAAACAAGACTCCTGACTTCTTATGGACTTTGGAAGATTAATATATTTGGTCCAAGTCTTGATTATTTTGGTCCTGATTCAGCAAAGTTCTTAAAAACATGCCTAAGTTTAAGCACATGAGTAGGTCAGTGGATTTACTCATGTGCATAAGTACCTTGCGGAATTCTGGCCTTTATTCCTATTGATGTGAGTCTCATTTGCATGAATAAAGTGATCGAGATTTGTCTCAATGTATATACTATCCTTCTAACACCTGAACTCCCATTCAACAGCCAACTGCAGGTGAAATTATAGTCTAAGCAGATATTTAGGATTCTTACACACAAAGTAGTAGATATTATTAATTATTTCTATTATTGCACCATGAGGCCCCGAATGAGGTTAGGCTCCGGTGTGCTAGGTGTTGTACAAATACATAATAGCAGACAAGCTTTCCCTGAAAAGTGTGTTATGAAAAAATGCCACTACAGCGTCCTGCTACTCCACCTCATCTAACAGAAGCTCAGTAAGCCAAACACACACAGTGAACAAAGCCAAGTATAGAGATAAAGTGAAATAAGTTAATAAAACCACCTTCTCTATGAGAATGAAGATGGGACAGGCACAAAAGCAGAGAACAATAGTTCTCAACAAATTATTTTAAGTGAATTATTTTAATCCAACCTGTTCTTATTTTGTCTTCAAACAATAGAAATGTATAAGTGATCCAGCACCATATTTCCTTGAAACTAACTGCTGAAGGGAGCAGCGTGTGATGTTCTGAATAAGACTCACCAGGATTTTAGTCACCTATCCCACACCTCAGAGCGTTTGAGAATATTTGAGCTTTTACCTTATTGCATTAAGATAGATTGATCAGAGTTACGAACTGGATGTTTTTTCTGTGTTACTCCTTCTGTGTTCCAGTTTCTACAGTAATTCCATTCCTTTCTCATAATATTTTGAAATATATGAATTGTAATTATTACTTTACATGCCAAAATATTCTAAGAACTGTTTGAATATGGAGAAAACAAGGAAATGTGAAATATATTTCTATGGTGACTTATTAAATTGATTTCATGCTAATCCTAAAGAATCATTAAATATTCTGCAGTAAAAAGAAGCTCCTCAAAAGTGTAATACTCTCCAGAACACTTATTATTCTCTTTTATACTTGGACAATCACTATTATTCCAGGCACCAATCACCCCTGGCTTTTTTTTCCTTACAAATTCCTCCTTAAAACCTTGTTTTTCTGATACTTCTCAGTAGTAATTAACTCTCCATTGACACAGGACACTAGAGCTAGTCAGGAATTTTTCGATTACATGTTTTTTGTCAGAAAATATTGATTCATTGAAACCAAACTTTTTGCAGGCAAGGGTCAGTTTCAACAACAATAAAACAAAGGAAAGGCTTCTCAGGTACAGGATGATATTTAGAGAGTGAGACCACCCCACTGCTTCCCAATAACACTAGCATAGCAATGTGAGAGACCGAGGTTCAAATCTCTACTCTGCCTGATTTGGAACAGGGACTTGGGGAGGGGACGATGATGGAGCTGTGGCTGCATTCTGTGTTGGCTTCAGAATGATTTAGGTCTTCCCTTCTCTCTGACTTCCTCTGAAATGTGTGTTGGAATTAGGCTACTGAGTGCAAGCAGCCACAAATGGCTGCCAGGCAAATGCCTCTTTGTGTCTGGCACCTCTGACTAACATGACTGGTCTAATGAGGTAATGCAGACTAGCTGACATGGGCTTCTCCACCTATGCAGACACTTAGGAGTGCACTTTCTGATCCAAAACTTTTTCTCCCTTGATGTCGCTTGTGGCCAGTATGCTCCTTTGAAGATTTAATTGCAGGTGCAACACTTTATTGGCCAGATTCTGTATCATGATCAGTGGAACTGGAGTCAGAAGACTCATGTTCCCTGTGGGGTTTGTGATTGAAGGGACACTAGGAAAGTAGGGAGCGTGAGGAGCTGGCCTGGAAGCAATGCAGCCACGTGGACAGAGCAGGGTTTAATGAACTTCCACTGTTCAACTTAACATGCATTCAGCTTCACTCTGTGCTAATGAAACTCACCCTAGCTAAAACATACACATTTTTGCACCTCTATCCCACTAGCTTTCCATTTGCACCATCTTTCATGGGCATAAATACTGCTTGCACCATCTTGAAAATCATGTTTTAAATTGAACTTTTATCCATATGATAAATAGTTTAGGAACAAACAAAGATTGGCCCCAGAGTGATTAATTTGCCACAATCAACATTTGCAATAGTTAAGCATCTTGCACTTTGTAATAATGCTTTCTTCAAAAATAACAAATGATGTTTATGTTGATCTTGTAAAAACAGAGTTATACAGTCTCTGCAAGGTATCCTTGAAATTTTAAAATTCTTCTAAGGGCACTGCAGAACTCCCTTGAGAGACTGACTGGTTTATTATTCTTACTGAAAATGAAGCTGGACAATCTTCCAGTTTTCCCCCCAAATAGTAGTTAACTTAACCCTAGCTATGCCTCAGCTTTAGGTATAACAACATTTAAGTAATAATGTCTAGATGAAGCCTAATTCCAATATTTCTCACTATACAGGGTTAGGCTTTTCAGAAACTTTTGCCTGTAGGTTTGAAAGGAATCTAGACAGACAGACATGAAAAATGTCTACTGAGTTCCCTTCCTGTATATAGATTAGGTTTCTCAGAATTTCATAGAAGACAATTCTTCCTTGGAATTTTGGCATGGTAGTTCAAATGGGTCAAATGAAATCTTCTAGTGTCTTTTAATTCATTTTGCAGTATAAAAAAGGATCATGGCAGGAGGTTGTGCAGGCTGGAGGAATGAGTATGGAGTTAGGTAGTCATATGTTCTAAACCTGGCTTTGCCTCTGGTAAGTCACTTCATGTTTCTCTGTGTTCCCCATCTGTAAAATATGGATAACTATACTTACCCATCTAGTGCCAAACCATTTCCCACTGAAGGAATAGACTACTACTTTACAGGAATGTTGTGAGGAGTAATTGGTTAATATCTGTATATTACTTAGAGCATTTAAATTATTATTTGTTAAGTTGTTTTATATGCAGAATACTGAAAAGTAGGAAGATTAATCTAGTAATGGTTTTCAGAATGGTGGATTTGCTTAAGTTAAAATGCCAGAAATATTTTTCTCTTCCAACTAGGCTTTCATTTATTCATCATAGAAATTATTCGGTTTAGACCTGTGCCCTGCTTCTCAATGATAACAAAGTCAATGGCAGAAAATAGACTTTTCCTTCCAAATCAAAGCTGATGTATAATATTTATGTCTTTGCTGAGAAGTACAGTGTGTGCAAATACAAAAGAGTGCCCTGGTTCTAAAATGAGAGAGAGACAGAGGCTGAAACTGAAAGTACTTTGCATCTCCTCCATATTGTGATGTTAATTCCTGATAACAGAGTAGCCTATTCCAAAACCTCAGATCCAATGGCCATGGGCTCAATTGCCCTTCTGCTGACTGGAAGCATATGTCAGGGCATTGCAGGTCAGCTTCCTATTGGAAGAGAAATCAGTAATGCAGAATCTGGGCATATTTTTATTGCAATTTTTTTATTTTACACCCTATATACTAGTTCTTGAAATGGCACTCAAGCAATCCCCTCTCAGAAATCTCAGCCAAACATTCAATGCCCCAAGCTCTCAAACTCAAATTCTGCCTCAAGAATTGGTTCTAGTCAGAGAGATGAAGGCAGAGAGCAAACTGTCCTGTTGTTTACAACAGCTTCCTCAGAAAGAACCTGCATCACAAAACGAACAATACAGTATTTCTTAAAGGACAGAACAGTGCTTGGAAGTTACAAAAAAGAACTAGTAAACTCTGTATAATAGTGCCATCTGGTGATGCTTACCATAACAATACTGTCAGTTGCCCTCCCCGTACCTTTCCCCACCTCCCTTCCTTTCATTTAGGCTATGTCTACATTACTGCAGTAAGTCAACCTACACTATGCAACTCCAGCTACGTAAATAATGTAGCTGAAGTCGAGGTACCTTAGGTCGAGTTACCGCGGGGTCTACACTGTGGGAGGTCGACAGGAGAAACTCTCCCATCAACTTACCTTACTCTTCTCGTTGTTGGTAGAGTACTGGGTTCAACTGGAGAGCGATCTGCAGTCGATTTGGTGGATCTTCACTAGACTTGTTAAATCAACTGCCAGTGATCAATCTCAGAGCATCAATAGCGGTTGTAGTGTGGACTTGCCCTTAGACTTATGTGTGAGGAAATGACCTGTGTGCCCTTAGACTTATGTGTGGGGAAATGATCAGGAACCTGAACTTCCCCAAACTTCAGACCTTGATACAGTTGTGAGTTTTCTTAAAGGTTGTATTGATGCATGGCTGTAGGAACCCAATGCCAGGACCCCACTAGAGAGTGAGGTTCAGCTGGTGCAAGCAAAGTACAAGCTTTTGCAAATGACATTTTATTTCAGGGCTAAATTCCACAGCTGATTAAATGAGGATGAGCCTAAACCAGAAACACACATTTGACTCTTTGCCACACCCCTGAATTTCAGATTAGAACTGGAACCTAACGTTTTTATTCTGGGTTTGATAGGAAACAAAAGAGGAATTGGAACTGCAAGATGGTAGAAAATGTGTGAGAATAGCTACTGTCATAAGCATGCCACCATTTGTGCCACAGACCTAGTGAATAGTAGTGTGTGCTTCTTTGAAAACTGTTGGTTGGTACTTAGCTGGAATTATTGAAGGACATGACCTTGTTCTGAGTATTAGTAAAATTACTGAGCTCTTTCAATGGTATTTGTTATCTCTGCCCTTGTAAGTCACTCGTTCAAAATGCTGTTGCTTGTTATTAGTTTATATGCCGTAATTATAATTGGTGCAGGAATATTTCCTTACCTCTTTAACTTGTCACCATGCATCATTTCACTGTTGCCTATTAGAAGTTATTTAAGCTCCTGGCTCATACTGGGTAATCAAACACACTGATGATACACGCTGGCAAGAGCTTGTCTGTGGGTTTTGTTGCACTGGTGACAGGGTATGTATTTTTGTTTTGTCATTTTGTTTAGCTAAATATAATAGATATTTGCATAAATGTATAACAGGTGCAGTCCTCTGTTAGAGAGAACCATACTTCCTATTATTTCATGGATGTGCCAGAAAGTATGTACAACCTCTGTGTGATCTGCCTAGACCTCTGTTTGGTGCCACATCCTTTGGGTTTGTGTTTCATAGACTCTAAGGTCAGAATGGACCATTATGATCATCTAGTCTGACCTCCTGCACACTTCAGGCCACAGAATCTCACCCACCCACTCCTGTAACAAACCCCTAACCTATGTCTGAGTTACTGAAATCCTCAAATTGTGGTTTGAAGACCTCAAGCTGCAGAGAATCCTTCAGCAAGTGGCCCGTGCCCCATGCTGCAGAGGAAGGCAAAAAACCTCCAGGACCTTTGTCAATCTGCCCTGGAGGAAAATTCCTTCCTGACCCCAAATATGGCGATCAGTTAAATCCTGAGCATGTGGGCAAGACTCACCAGCCAGCACCCACTGACCCATTTCTTTCCATTGACATAGATCTAATAGACCATATCACAGCTGTATGAAGATGAATGGCGTTAGTTGTTTTAGAAAAACCTATGGATTCTTTAAGAAAGCTGTTGGAAGAAGGAGATAGCTTCCAAGTAAGGTAGAGTAAAATACTTTGTGCGCCTCTGAACCCTGAGCTGAAAGATCATTCTCTGCAGAATATATAAGCTTATAGGAATTGCCATACTAGGTTAGAACAATGGTCCACCTAAACCAATATCCCATCAGCACTGACAGTTTCAAGTGTAAATGCATGTGCCTCCATTGTGGGCAGTTCTGGGTCACTTGTCCAGGTGGGAAGCTTCTTCCTAACCTCATTGTCACAGTTCAAGGCAACTGCACCTGTATTCCCTCTTAATGGTCCACTAAGGGCACCCACTCTTAGGCTTCTGGTTCCCCAGGCATTGCCTCTTTTGGGCAGAGACATGTGTCTCTCTCCCTCCTGAACAAGATATTTCCAGGCTGTACAGTTCCATGCCTATTGTGAACTCCCCAGCAAAGTTAGGCTGCCTCAGCTGGCCTGCTTTAGTTTTCAACTCAGAGACAGTAAACAATGTAATTACTACCAAACAGCTCTTTCTAAGCAAGCACATTTATTCTAAAGGTTAAAGCATTACAGAGAAAACACATTAAAACAATAAAAAAAAAACTACAAGCAGGGTAATAAGCTATCCAGAGATCACTCCCTGACTCCAACAAGATCTCCGGATGGTGAACAATCCTTCAACTCCACTCAAAGGTTTTTCTGTGGTTACCAGTTCATCACTCCTTTTGTGCAGAACAAGAGCACTCATGAGAATCTGTGAGTTACTTCTTCATACAGTTTTGGGGTGTTTGATGTGACTATGAATAGTCAATCAGCCAGACAAAAGGTCCACTCTCCAGGGCTGTCATAAACAAATAGTAGGAGTTAATAGAACAGAAGTACTTTATATCTCTTTTGACTGTAAAGGGTTAACAAGTTCAGTAAGCCTGGCTGTCACCTGACCAGAGGACCAATCAAGGGACAGGATACTTTCAAATCTTTGAGGGAGGAAGTTTTTGTGTGTGCTGTTAGTTTTTGGTTGTTGTTCTCTCTGGGTTCTGAGAGTGACTGGACGTGCAACCAGGTTTCTCTCCAATCTCTCCGATTCAGGCTTCTTATAAGTTTAAAATAGGAGTACAAATAGATAAAGCGAGCTAGGCTCATGTTTGTTTTCTTTATTTGGCAAATGTTGCATTTGGCTGGAAGGAGTTTGAATTGTGCATTTGGCTGGAAGGTTATTTAATTGTGTATTCGGCATGAAGGAGTTCAATTTATTTATTTTGCTGAAAGGATTTTAATTTGTACTTGTATACTTAGGCTGGAGGGTATTCCCATGTCTATAGCTAAAAAAACCCTATACCTAATCCATCTTAAATTTACAAAGATAATTTTTACTGTTTTTCTCTCTTTAATTAAAAGCTTTCTTGTTTAAGAACCTGATTGTTTTTTATTCTGGTGAGACCCCAGGGACTAGGTCTGGATCCACCAGGGAATTGGGGGGGAGAAAGGAGGGAAGGGGGAGAGAGAGTAAATTTTCTCTCTGTGTTTAGGATATCGTTTCTCTCAGGGGGAATCTGGGAGGGGAGAGAGAAGGAGGGAGGAAGGTGATTTCCTCTCTGTTTTGTGATTCAAGGAGTTTGAATCACAGTAATCTTCCAGAGTAACCCAGGGAGGGGAAGCCTGAGAGAGGCAACGGTGGGGGAAAGGGTTTACTTTCCTTGTGTTAAGATCCAGAGGTCTTGGGGTTAACCTGGCCAATGTTTTGGGGGGACCAGAGTGTACCAGGCACTGGAATTCCTGGTTGGTGGCAGTGCTACAAGTACTAAGCTGGTAATTGAGCTTAGAGGAATTCATGCTGGTACCCCATCTTTTGGACGCTAAGGTTCAGAGTGGGGAATTATACCATGACAAGGGCAAAGCTTCAAAAAGCAAAATTTTTGCACAACTTGAGGAGTCATATTTGTATATCTCACCTCCTAGAAATTTTCTGGGAAACTTATTTAATTTTAAGTGTTTCATATTGTTTCAAATAGTTCTTTGATGCTCGTAACGCTTCCTGTGGTTTACATTAGTCATGTCTCCCACTAGAGACAATACATACAATTCCTGAATAATACTTAAATATTGTATTAAAAATGAAAATGAACTCCCAAGATCCTTAACTTAATTCAATAAGGTTTCTCCAGGGTATTGCAGGAAATTGCCATACTTGTCACACTCAGAAAATGGGTGTCTTATGTCCTGCAACATAAGTATTTATTTCCCTTGTATGTTGTATGTGATCCTTTCCAAGGAACTCACGGATGTCCTGTGTATACAACTCTAATTCTTTTTTGAATCTGGTCTCACTCTTAGCCCCAATGATATCTTGTTGCAATGAGTTACACAGGATAACTGTGTTAAAAAAACCTCCTTTTATCAGTTTTAAATGTTTTGCCTTTCAGTTTCATTGATGGTCATTTAGTCTTGTACTATGAGAAAGGGTTGATAAAGGTACCTGAATTACCTCTATTATGCCATTCATTATTTTGTATACATCTGTCCATGGTACTTATATGGCCTCTGTTACCATTGTATCTGACCCCCCTCACAATTGTTAGCGTATTTAATTATCCTCACAATGTCCCTTTGTGATAGGGAAGCACTATTAACCCCAAATGTACAGATGAGGAATTGAGGCATAGAGACACTGAGTGACTTGCCTAAGCTCAAACAAAAAGTTTGTAGCACAGTAGGGATTTGAACCCAGGTGTCCTGTGCTATAAAACACATACATATATATATACATCTAGCGTGTTTGTTTTTTTTCCCTGCTAGGAATTTGTAACAAAAAGTGAGACCTCTGTACTCAGGGCCTTCCCCTCCCAAAAGAAAGTTTTCATATCCAGGGCTAACTTATTCCTTTTTTTACCCTGGCCACATTCTGGGGATTTTCACTTCTCCTCTCAAGACTAAGGTGCTGCCTTCCCTCACTTTCCTGGCCCCCAAGATGGCGCTCATCTCAAGTTCCACCCCTGAAGTGATCTGATAGTTTGAGTGGAAAGTTACTCATCAAATGTCAGCCTCTGGCTGGTCCCAAAGCTTCAAACTTTAAACTCCTGCTGTTGAGACAATAATGTCCAATAGACAGAATACTATGATTGACACAAAGAGCAGTCTACTTGGAATTGTGTATATGTCAATCCTAAATGACTCCATAACTCCCAAACAGCTCCCCCTTTTATGCCAGAGAACTGTTGCTGATTGGTCTGTAAGGCCCTGAGGGATTTGTATAAAGGCTTTTAGTCCTGTGCTTATCGTGATTAAGATCACAGAGCCTTCACTGTTCCAGTTCTTCCTTTCTTTATCCTTCAGCAAACCTCTGATAAGGATATGGAATGGACTGAATTGTCTGATTGCAGGGACATGACTTATTGTGAAGGGAAAGCCACTGAATGAACTGAGGGTTAGTTCACTGTAAACTCCCAGAGGTATTATTAAAGAACTGATTAAGTCATTGAGGCTGCACTGTGATTCCTGCCTGTGTTGTTGGTAGCTGAGAACCCCAATAGGACAATTAAGATTAATTGAAATAAGCTTGATTGATTAGAGGATATACAAACCTGCTTAGGAGAAGTGCTAATGAGTGAGCTAGTGTACATATAGAGTTCTGTGGCTGCAGAGGATGAATTATTTCTGTTGCTCTGAGAGATGCCTAGGAATTAAAAACGTGTAGCCCACTGTTGAAATAGAGAACATAAAATATGGACCCTCATGAAACAGTCCTAGAGAACGTAATAGAAAATGATGAACTTTATGTAGGTTTTTTTAACTATCCTATCCTATTTAATAGAAAATTATTTCTATAGCAGAGATATCATTTTCTATTAAATTTCTCAGGACAGGTTAAAAGCACCTTGAAAAGTTATCATGTTTGATTATGTTTTAGGATAATTTCTGTGGAATCCTATAGGTCCCACCACTACTAAATTCTATCTGACTTTCTCATAAAAGAGATTCTGGGTCAAATTACACCTTCCCTTTTGCAGCGTCAGTGATGTCAATACAGTAGCCGGGTGTAGCTGAGGACAGAATTTTGCCCCTAACTACCCAGACTGTGGTAGTAACAGCCAAGTCCATGAAGAAAGGAGTTCTGATGGTGTGTAGGGGATTTGCCTTTAAATTGGATTTATAGACAGTTGTCATTAGTATTGTATCTTTTTTTTCCACTGGAACTTTGGGAGTGGGTGTTTACAAATGCTCTATTAGTGGTTCCACTCTTGTAATATCCGTTTTGAGTAAAGTAGAACTGCCTATGCTAATTGCTATACTGAAGTGTTCTGCGAGATAATATACAGTGGTATTCAAGCCTTGTTCATAAAGATCCAAGTTTTCAAGTATGCAGCACATTACAATGAGTTTTGGTTTGGTCTAAATTGCACTATTGATTTTTTTGTAATTAGGTTTTAATGAATTATATTCACTCAATTGTTGGTTTGTCAAGGGACCTCAAAGATTAGATTGTGATAATTTTTTTTCACTTTTGTTTTGTGCATGTGTGTATGTTTTTTAAATTTGCCCAGTTGTAGACACTGAAATCTTCCTGAGATATTTGCCTGAGTGATTCTGGTTTTCGTGTTCAGATTGATTGCCTTTTTAAAGGCAAACTCCTGTGGTTTTATATAACCCTGGCTAATAAAGCAGTTATCAGATACTTAGTTAGAATTATAGGAGGAATTTAACTTGCTTAAGGACTGTTGAAATAATTGAGCTCTTTTATGTTTTTGTTTTCTTGTTGTTGCCCATGTAACCTGCTTGTGTTAAATAGTTTCATTGCAATTGGCTAATAAAGATTTCCATTGAACTAAGGTTGGTTTATGGTTGTTTACCTTCCGTTTTAATCTTTGTCACTATGCACAGGCTGCAGGTACTTTGCCTTACTGGTGCTTAAGCAAAGATCATGACAGCACACAATGTCCTGTGCTAAGTTATTAAAAGGCTACTAGCGCTTCTTTCTAGAATCTTTTTCTTAGTGTTTGTCTACATATAAAAGTTGTGCTGATTTAACAATACTGATATGGTTAAAAAAGTACAGCACACAACCCCATCTGCATGCAGTTACACCCATAAAAGGTATTTCCTATAAGGGATGGGGCATAAGCTATACCATATAGGCACCTTTAAAACAATATAACTGTGTCCACACTAGGCATTGTACCACTTTAAATAGTTTAGTAGAAAAGCACACCAACTTTCCCTTTCTAATCAGCCTCGATAATATACAAGACTTTTCACAGTGCTGGACAGCTGTCATGCATGTTTTACTGAGCAGAGCCCTAGGTCAGCGTGGCTTTTCCTTTGAGCCATTTTATGACAATCTGGCTCTTTGTCAGCAATCCCTTCAAGGCATGGCAATAACCAGCCATTTCAAAGAAGCCTTCCCTAGAACAACGTCTGGTCTCAGGGGTGCTGGAACAATTTTATAGTGGGGCGCTGAGAGCCATTGAACCAAACTTGTAGACTTCAAGCCAGTGGTTGCTGCAGCACCTATGCATGGTCTCAGATTTGAAAGAATATGTGCTTTCCTGGACATCAGTTGGGCTTTATGTTTTTATATATGATTTACAACCACTTCCAATGGCAAATGTGCCCCAAACAATCTCTTTTTGTGCTATGACAGTCCATCTGATTTCTCGCTCCCCTTTTCCTCCTGTGAATGCACCTTGCCTGGTTGTAAACAAATAGTTTGTGTTTGTTTACTTCTGAGAAGAGGCACTGAAGTCCAGCATAGGTGCAGGAACTGGGGGGGGAGGGGTGGGTGCTGCAGCATCCGCGGGCTCCCCGCTGCCAGCCCCGTGCACCCGGGGGTCCCAGGCTTAAATCCTGGGGGGGGGGGGGTGGATGGGGTAAGGGGGCTGGCTTTTAGCACCCTGCTATTAAAAATGTTCCAGCGCCACTGGTGGACAGGCCTCTAGACAAGGACTCAGGAGAACTGGGTTCTTTTCCCAGTTCTGCCACTGACCTACTGTATGACTTAAAGCAAATCATTTCAGTGTCTTTGTTTTCCCTCCGACCTTTTGTCTGTCTTCTCAATTTACATTGTAATAGATGCAGTTTTCATACTGGAAGGGCAGGTTTTGTACAGTGACAATACACAAGTCCAGGATTTGAATTACTGTATATAATAAGGATTCATTTCTTCTTGCTGATCTACCACTCAGTCACTTTAGATATGAATAAATGAACCATAACTCATGTCTTGTCATGTTTCACTGCTTAATTTTACTAAACTTGTTCATCCAGTCTATTGGAATCGTGTAAATCTGCCCGTCTCACATGAATACTAAATTTGCCTATAAATCCTTGATGAGTTTAATCAGTATTGTCCTTTAACTATGAATTTATTGGCTTTGCCAGAGTTAGTTGGACATAGATGGCTTATTTCTAAGACCTGAGAACCTTTTTGACCGTGTACAAAAGTGTGCACACAACTGCATAGTGAATCTGTGTGTAGCATTATTGTGATTGTGCATGCACATTTTATATTTGTGTACACAAATGGCCAGTCATTTTCAAGCACAAATACCCAACCTACAATTACTGTAACTGCTGTCACAAATTAGGTTCACAATTATGTACATATCTTTGCATATGACCGAAAACTTTTCTGGAGTTAAAAATCCATCCTGTAGGACCAAATTTTCAGTTAGCCTCATTTCTTTTTATTTGCACAAAGTAGTCAGCCCATGCACATATTTGCATACTTTAGACTTGTCCTTGTGCATGCAAATCAGGTCAATGCAAACCTAACTTCCACAGTGATAAATGACTGCTTATGTGCACAAATAGTTGTCCTGATTGGGCAAACAATTGTATGTGTCCAGAGTGAAAATCTGATCATCTGATTCATAATGTTATTTAAAAGAAAATTTGTTTTAAAAATGGAAGAAATATAAGGCCAGATTCGTGGCAGGTATGCCTCAATGGATCTGTGTTGATTTACACCAGCTGAGAATCTGACCCATAATTCATAAGTGATGATAAATATGTGACTTTGGCCCAGCAGGTGAAAAACATTTCTTCCCCAGTCAGTATGATCCATCATTTAAAGCTGTATATAAAGTCTACCAAAGAATGGATTTTGACCTTTTTTACAATCCTGTTAATAAAATTTTGAAATAATGTATTGTGCATACATTGTAGTTAATTTTCACATTTCAGTATTTCAGGAGCATGATGCTGGGTTATCTTTTACTGTGTATGATCTATAGAAGGTCGTGATGATGATTCCTAGTCTGTTAATGCTAGGAATTATGATTTTCCTCCCCTAAATGGTTGCTGCAGACCTAATGATGGGTAAATCTCAAAAGGTTAGGAGGTTCTGTTCACAGAAAGTTTGGGAGCTTGTCTAATGTTTATCCACACATATTGAGTCTGCAGATTTGGGCTGGAAAACTTGTAGGGAAGATGGGAGGTTTTTTGTGAGATTTTTGGCACATCCTAAGTTGGTCAGGCTGGAACTTGTAAATGAAGAGGAACAGTAACCGCTAACTGATGAAGTACATTAACCAAAACATTTCACATCAGAATAGGTTTAGTTTATATTTTAGATAAATGTTCATATTTATCCAAACTAGATCATCATCCTTACATACCACATCATGCAACACAATAGGAGACGGAAAGTCTGAATTGAAAGTCTATGAATTGGCCTGCAAAACTTCAAGAATCCATTACCCTTCACCACATCGATTCTGACCTTCATTAAAGCCAGCATTACAATTAATTTATATTAGCAATTGTTACTCATCCCTATCTTGATGCTTTAAGCTTCTGGGGTCTCTTACAAAGATGCTGATCACCCTCAATTCCCAGTGAAGTCAGTGGGAGTTGAGGATATTACAAGAGTGCTTGCCTATATATAGGGCCCTACCAAATTCGTGGCTGTGAAAAAAGTGCCATGGACTGTGAAATCTGGTCTTTTGTGTACTTTTACCCTATGTGATACAGATTTCATGGGAGAGTCCAGCATTTCTCAAACTAGTGGTCCTGACTGAAAGTGGGTGCTGGGGGGGGAGGGGTCATAAAGTTATTGTATGGGAGTCATAACCCCTACAATGACAACATTGTGAAATTTCAGATTTAAATATCTGAAATCATGAAATTTACAATTTTAACAAATCCTATAACTGTGAAATTGACCAAAATGGACTCTGAATTTGGTAGGGCTCTATCTATATTTGTGTAGCGTAGCTCCTGTGTGATGTAGGACCATTAAAACTTGCTGTGGTGTGCATTGCAGGTGGCTTCCTTTCCTAGGATACCAGGGTTGGAAAGGCCCTCAGGAGATCATCTAGTCCAACCCTCTGCTCAAAGCAGGACCAATCCCCAGAAACATTTTTGTCCTAGATCCCTAAGTGGCCCTGTTAAGGATTGAACTCACAACCCTGAGTTTAGCAGGCCAGTGCTCAAACCACTGAGCTTCCCTCCCTGCTTTGTGCAGCTCTCTATATTAGCTCTTAGCAGAGGGCACACAACACCTCAGAAGATCACTCAGCACCTGTCAGAATCAAGTCCTACGTAATTTATTGAAAAAAAAAAAAGCCTGGTCAGCAAATTTATCATAGATAGATTTTTGGAGGCCTGTGGAAGCTCTAAGGTCACTAACTATTGCCTTGAATTTGGCAAAATTCCTACGCTTGTGAAAGTTCTTCATAAAAACAAACAACTTGTTCACCAAACCAGAGTTTCTCCAAGTTTTATTATATGAGCATTGTTTTCTTTAGTTTTATTATCAATATAAATATATGAAATATTAATATTAATTTTCTGTCCCAGAAATGATGTTATTTACTAATTGTATTGGTTGTAATCACATTATAAGAGAAGTAATTTATCTTACTACAGTCATTTGTGTGAAGTAGCAACAGAGTTCATATTAGTCAGAATATTATTAGCTGTCATATCAGCAGTGTTGTCTTTATTAGAAGCAATAACATTTTCTCCACAACATTTATTTTTTTGTACAATATTAACGATGATGCATATAGAGGTTCCACAGCAGCCATGCAGCCATTCACTTTAACATAAAGTATGGCTGCATAGATATCTATATGTATACATGGAGGAAATAAATAGTTATGTGATAAATGTATTATGAATCCTTGATTGCATTGCTTAATCCATCTCCTTTGGGATGCAATCTAACAGCCCAAACTCCTGAGCAGCTTCAAACTGCAGGGCCTTTATTTAAAAATCAACCTTCCATCAAAATGGTTCTTCTCTTTCTCTCAAAATTACTTTTGCTGTAGGTGCAGGACAGGTGAGATCCAGTCCTGGACCAGTGACAGCTTTTCTATATGTAATAAAATGAAGATTTTAAAGTCAAGTCTGATATCTGCAGCTCAGCAGAGATTCCACTTTTACAAATGGATGCAAGACACACTTCTAGCCCTGAAGTATTACCTTTAAAACCCTGATGTTCCGAGGAATTCAAACATATTTTAGATCATTTTAGAGCTTTTCTGGCTCGTACCCACACAGAGATTAGATTCATAGTAGCTAAGGCTCTTGGCTTTTCAGGTGGAGGAATAGGGCGAAATAGATGACCCAATTAAAAAAAAATAAAATTCTTTGACAACAAAAATATTTTCAATAGCATATAGGTCATATAGACAGAACATCATGGAGTGGTGTGGTCAGCAATTCATACCACGCCAGACTAGCACATATAATTATTAATATAGGACCAGATTTTGATATACTCTTTTTCTCATATTGGGCAGGATGCACTATGAGTAAATGAATACATGTTGATGTGGTGTAGCATAAAAGTTTTGTCAACATGAAACATGTTTTAGGTAGGCTCTAACTGCCACCTAGCATCTGTGTCTGGCCTTCATAATGGTAACTGTCACATTTACAGGGCAAGGTGTGCTTTAGACCCCTTTTAGTCTTTCATGAATGTACACTTTTGGGAACAGGTTTGCTCCTTTCACTGCCTCTGAGTGCAATCAAACAATTCAACCACTGTTAGACTGGATCTCTGGGTTGCAGCCTCCCTGTTTCCCAATCGCATTAATCCGACAGGCCCAACTGAGTTAGGCACCTGTAAACTTTTTTCCTACAGGAATCTTTAACTCAAAACCAGCATCTTCAAAACAAGCATTATTTATTCATCCAACATAAATAGCATGTAGAGCAAAGGATTAAAACCAAAAAGACCTATATGGGCCTTACCTATGCCATAATCTTTCCGTGCAAACTTCTGTAAATTCCCTTCAGCGCAGTTACCCCTCTCAGGGTAGGGATTAGCAGCCTGCTTGCTTCAGTTTCTGTGTATCCTTCTCACTGTGTCTCTATCAGCCTCTCAGCTGCTGGGCAGCTGCTGACAGTGGACTCAACTCCCCTAAGCCAGCATCTTTAAAAACAGTAGTATACCCTCCAATCCTAGGTCAGCTCTTGGAAGTTGCCAGCCTGGTTGGCGTCACGTAGGAGACATTCCCCAGTTCGAAGCTTCCCCATTGTTTCCTCAAGGACCTTTGACATTCTCTGTAGACTGTACCTTATCTTTGCTATAGTTTTGTTTCCTGTTTTGTTTACCCTCTGGCAGTCTCCTTTGATTTAACTCTTTGCAGTCAGGCAGGATAATAACTGGAGGTGCATGTAACATTTATTTAAAAAAAATACGCAGAACTCCCTCATTCTCCACAGTAATGATGAGTGAACTTACAAAGTGGCCAAGTTTTGGTTTGAATAAACGTACATTCTAACTGTTCCCTCCAGAAGCTATTCCACTATATTTCACTGAAGCGGAAACACTTTTAAACATAGTTAAAGAGAAAACAAAAGAAGTAGGAAGGCAAGAAAGACCATAACAAACAGTAATTATACAAGAATCCATTATTCCCCAATGAAAACCTCTCTAGGTCACAGAATCATAGAAAGTACGGCGAAACAAGATTTATATGGCATCATCTAGTCCATTGCCTTACCACTGCAGAATAGTTCTCTTACCGTAGTTTTCCTAGTGCTTTGTCCATTTTAGTTGAAGTAGCTTAAGTGATAGAGTTCCCTCCAATTCCCTTAGAAGATTATGCCACAATCTAATACATCTCTTTAATAGCCTTTCTTCTCTAATGTTCAGCCTTTGCTTTGTTTCATCCTGTTATTCCAACCCCATGGGCCATCTTAAACAATTCTTCGCCTTTCTTGGTCTTTATGTCTTTCAGACACTTACAGATGCTTATTATTGATCCTTCATCTTACAGCTGATTAGAGGGAAAGAAAACCAGATTGAGCTGTAGAAGAGATCACCTCCAAGTTATGATGATTGGGAGAAGCAGGTGTTTTTAATAGTTAGCTATTTCTTTGTTAATAAATTGTATTAAAATTTACTTGTATTGCGATTTATTTGCAAAATATTAGGGGGATTCATGTATTACACATTTTTCCTTGATTTGGGGATATGTGTGGAATTTTTTATTGATCTGTTCATGTTTGGGTAACAGTGGTTGGAAAAGGATAAGTGGGACTTCCACAGTAATATTTTCAGTCAGCATAACCAAGGATATAAAGTCTATCGTGCTCAGGGGACTATACACTGTTGTTAATTGCGTATTCACTCCTGCTTGAGACAATGCTATCAGGAGACTGATCACAATTCTGTTAACAAATGGCAGGCACAGATAGGAGCTTGCTTAAATCATTCTCCATTAGAAGTGCTGCAGTAATTTGCAGCACACATACATTCCTTTAATGAAGGTATAATTGTCACTTACTAGCAATGGTTATTGTTTCCTGTTCTCCCATCCAGTTATCAGTGTTGCTGCTTATACCTTGAAGTTGCAAATTTTTCATAGAACAAAGCTTTCAGTTGGCAAGTTCCAGTAAACATATCACTGCAAATGTTCTTGTGTTAGAAAGGTTACTTTAATCTTTGACACTCTGTGATGCTTTTGTCCACATGAGTATGTATAGCCTGTAACAAACAGATACACCTTAGAAATTATTCAGAGAAGCCAACATATAAACAATATTATATCAGTGCAAGTAAAGCTTCTAAAAGGAATTGCATCACAACTAACAACAGACATTTCTCCAAGATCTAGCTGACTGAACAGTTACTCTTTAGCTTTTTGAAATAGTACCATCAGGTGTCTCCTAAAATATTACAGCTAGCACAAAACTGAAAAGTTATCCTACTAGAAAATAGGTAATTTAATATAAAACCCTTTAAAACTCCATTTTCTTGGACATCTCCTTAAGGAGTCATTAAGGATCTTTCATTTTTCTTCTCGTCTGTCCCAGCTTTCTTCAATTCTGCCTCTAAATCTCCAGCTTTTCCACTCCTATTCAAACACTGTCATTCTGAATGCTCTGGGGCAATGAAATTGAACATTATATTATATGTCCAAATACAGGTTAATAAAAAAATAGAGAAAATAGTTAACAGGATTTATATAAAGCTCAGCAAATACTTGATTAATTTAACCCTCTTTTCCTTTTGAATATCCATGAATAGATTATGATTTCCTCAAATGTATGTCATTCAGATTCACTTGACAATTTTTCTGAGTTTTTTTTTTATTCAATGGATTGATTATGAACTAGTCTATTATGAACATTTGATACCAATTGAAACTGAAACAGTGTTGGTTAGTTGTGATGGGTCACATCAGGTGATATCCTGGCCTAACTGCAGTCAATGGGAGTTTTGCCACTTCGGTGGGGTCAAAATTTTGCCCGTGCTGCTGTTTCTGTTCTCTGATTATTTGATTGTAACTCTTGCAATCAGAAAGATTTTTGAAGAAGCCACTGAGGCTTTGCACTTTTTTAGGAAGAGGTTGCAACTTAGAAAATGTTTTAACTCTTTTCCTTTCTGAGTCACACAAACCTTACCTGAGGCATCATTCCTAGAATGTTTAGACTGTTGTAAGAATTATTGCCTAGATGCAGCTGACAGTTATTTTTTGTCTCATTGCATTTATATACATTAATTGTGGGTGTGATCCTTGCTGTGAAGAATATAGTCAGATCTTTGTCTGACTTACAGTTGCCTCTGGGATCTAAGTAAGAGGTGTTGGGATACCTGTTCCCCTGCTGTGTGATAAATGTCTCATCCCCAGGGCCGGCGCTACCATTTAGGCAGCCTAGGCAATCGCCTATGGCGCCAGGATTATTGAGACGGCGGCATTTTGCCAGAGGGGCGGCAGGCGGCTCCGGTTGACCTGCCGCAGGTATGCCTGCGGAGGGTCCGTTGGTCCGCGGCTCCGGTGGAGCTGCCGCAGTCATGCCTGCGGATGGTCAGCTGCTTCCACGGCTCCGGTGGACCTCCTGCAGGCACCACTGCAGCAGCTTCACAGGAGCCACGGACCAATGGACCCTCCGCAGGAATGGCTGTGGCAGCTGCACTGGAGCCGCGGGATCAGCGCGGGAGGCGGCAAAATGGCTGTGCACCTAGGGCGCGAGAAACCCTGGCACTGGTCCTGCTCATCCCACGTGCCAGTTTGCATATGCCTAATATATAATAACTTTAACATTACATATTTTGACATAAGGCACAATAATATAAATGCCTCATAAATGTTATGGCTGGCAACACCTTAACAGAAGTAGCTGATCTTGTGGAGCACTATGGAAGTGTGCTCCAGGCTGTCTGATAGCTTCCATCTTTGGATTATAGCATAGCAACAATGTTAACCTTCAGCCCCCCATAAAAACAGCAACAGGTGAAATCCAGGCAGTCAAGCAAATCAAATAATTGTATGGTACTTAGGGGGAAAATGTATTAAGTATGGAGGAATTTTTCTGTATCAAAAGGCATAGAATCATAGAAATGAAGGGCTAGAATGGACCTCAAAGGTCATTGTAACACTTCCCATGGATACCCAGGACTGAGAGGTACCTTGCTAGCACCTGCTCTTAGTTTGAGGGAGTCTGTCTGTGCCTGTTGTGGATCAGCTCCCTGACTTCACCAGCCTTTGACAACACAAGTGCTATCTTCCAAGCCTTCACAGACCTCAGTCTCTCTGGCTTATTGATTGTGGATATGGTCCACATGTTTATGTGCATGCAAACTGATTTAGCAAAGGTCCCTGTACACAAGTCTCCCATAGAGATTATTCCTATTCTTTATAGGAATAAATTGCTTACATGGATAGTGCATGGGGCTGCTTTTGTCCCCAAAGTAGACGGACATCAATGTTGCACTGCTTTCAGAGGTGGGAGGCTGGTAAGTGGTGGCTGCTGGCCAGGAGCCCAGCTCTGAAGGCAGCGCTGCTGCCAGTAGCAGCACAGAAGTAAGGCTGGCAATATCATGCCCACTGCAGGGCTCTACCCACTCTCATTTTTGCCCGATTTCCTCTCCTCCTGCCCCTTCCTGCTTTGCAACCTGGGCAGCTGCCCTGCTCAACCACCCTGGTTACAGCCCTGTTCTAAACTCTCCAAGATAATTTAATGTACTAATGGGGGGAAACGTGTGTGTTGCAAACCTCAAAATGTATGCAAAGTTTCTGGAGTGTGCAAAGTAAGCTAATTTAAAACAAAATTGCAATGGAAGCCTAATATTGTGGGAGCTTCAATTTCCGCAATATCACAAATGAAGTAGGACCTTATCTATGAACCTGTAACAACACACATCGCGCTCTTAGCAACATGAAGTGTCTTTTCTGTAAGCCAGTGTAACAAGGACAAGGCTTCATCGTTCAATCTCTTTAGAAGGCTGCACAATATTCAGATATTATTTCTAACTCTGTCCCATCTCTTCATATAGTTTCTTTTTATTTGTTACACTTTCAGCTGGCATGCGTGCCTTGACATCATCTCTGCCTCACATTCTCTGATGAAGCAGTGTCGCCACCATCGGAACTATTGTAGCTGTTTACTAACTTGGTATGAGAAAAGATCATGGCCATCTACATATTTGATGGCTCAAGCTCTATAGCAGGTTAACATGAAAATGTGCCTTGGAGTTGCTTGTAGAGTGCAATTGTGACAAACCATAAAACCTTTAATATCAATCATCCCAACAAAATAAAGAAAAGAAGGGGTTTGATGACAGCTTTTTGTAAATATATATAAAAACTACAGATGAAAGAAGAGAGCACGTACATTTACCTTGCTGGGAACTGGCATTTGTCTGAATGTGATTGCTTTAACCAATAATTTACTACGGTGTTTTTCAACTGCAATATCAAACATTTTCTCTATATTTCTGCTAGCATTTATCAGCATAGATGGACAACTTCCTTCATCTATTATTCACTCACTTCTGTTCTTGAACTTTAAAACATGCTGTGATCAAGTTATACAGACCCTTCACATCTAGCACATACTCTGTAGCCTAGAAAAGGGCTTACAGAGGCATTAGAATATGCCTGGAAATGAGACCTTCCTGGGTCAGCTCATTTACCTCTTTACAGCTACTCTGGAATCAGCTTAGTTGCTGCTTCATATACAAGAAAATCCAGTTAGGTTCCAAAGGAGACCATGCCAAAGTCACTGACTCCTGCCCTATTGAGAAAACAACATGAAACAGTCAATTCTAAACACATAAATCTCCAGTGTTATGACAAAACAGGAGATTGGGTAGTAGGCAGGTCCTCTGGTAAATTAGTTTTAGGTTATCTAAGGTTATCTAAGGTTTTACCTAAGAAGCAAAACTTGAATGCATAGCCACTGGACAATCAGCAGCCAGTAATTTCCACAGCGTCTGACTAGTCACTGATTTTACCTCATTGCTGGTGAAGAAACTCGGTGATACTGAAGAAGAAAGAGCCATGCCTCAAAGTCAAAAAAGAAAGAAAATACCCCCTAAAGAGTTCCTCCTTTGTCATATTACTTTGTATTTTTGAAAAGCTCCCAAGAAAAAATGATGGGAATTTCCTGAAATTCAATATTTTTTTTGTCAAAAACGGAGCTTTCTATCGAACCTCCCACTACACTTCTAATGAAAAGTTTTGTTGAAATCTCAAACAAATTTCAAATGTAATCACCTCTACTCTTATGAGTATCCAGTGATTCAGACTTTCATGAAGATGGAAACACTTCTTTTGTGTTCTGTAGAGCTCTACATGAAATGCTCCATCTTCTTGGATTCTATCTTAACCCAGATCATGAGATATTTGTCATTGGTGTTTGTTTCAGAAGAGGCAATTAAATGATATTAACTGACCTTGATTCTGAAGATGACATTGCAGTACTTTTCAACAAACCTGGCAAAATTAAAGACACTAACATTATGGCACAGTGAAAGTAAAACCATAGTGCTCATATACAGATTGATGAAGATGAATGTAAAGTTTTTAGGGGCACATAATGAAGACGGAGATTTCCCTAGTCAAGAAGTGTAGGGAAGTGGATAATATTTAATATCACAAGTTTCCTATTTACTTGCTTTTGATTTCATTCTGAGACATTACATTGAAAAGCACTATTTTAAAGCTTTAGAATTCCCTTTTTTTTAAAAAAATCTACATTTTCTAAAGGCTAAATAAAGCCTCACTAAAACTATAGCACATCTCTTTGGGCCTGACCCAAAGCTCATTGTAGTCAGTAGGAGTCTTTCCAGTTACTTCAAAGGGCTTGGATCAGGCCCCTTATCCTCAATTAATGCAGGACTAAAAGGAAGCATTTGATAGTTTCCTGTTTCTGTTTTTTATAAATTAAACAAACGTTCACGATGCATCCAGTGATGGTTTATGTTTGTGCTCAATTAGTCATTCATTAGAAGAGGATGATATTAAGGTTTGGGAATCCAGCATGATGATGTTAGATTTATTTCTTTCTGTAAGAAAAATAGCCCATTTGCTTAACTGTCAAATGTTGACCGTTTCAATATGTTCAAGCCTAGAAGGCTGAAAACAACGGCACAGATGCGATTCACATAGGGCTCACCAGCATGGTGCATCAGTGTTCTGGCTTGTTGGAAATCTTCCAAGGGATTCAGAAAAAGAACATACTGAAGTAACGCAAACCGTTATTTAACCAATTAGTTAGGAATATGTGGGGGGTTTTCAGAATGATCAGATGTAGCTTTGTTAATTTTTATTTGTTCTCATCAAAATTTTCCTACACAGAACAAGTATATAATCATGATAGCTCTTATCTGTAGTTAAAATGGATATGTATCAATTATAAGAACTTTTAAAATAAATACTGTATTCATGAAAAGGTTTCCACAAATCCTCAGCTGATTGCAGGAACTAAGTGAAAGCATACAACATAACAAACGAGGCAAATAGTTACTGATAGCTAAATGTAGCAAAGAATACCCAGAGCCTAGATCATGATTATAGATGGTATGTATTTATTTACACTTAGAAATCCAAAGTACAAGATTTCCCACATTCTCACTTAGATTCTTAGCTCTCTGGGGCAAGGACTGTTTTTATGTGTTGTTGGTTTTTATTGTACAATGCCTCATTTAATTGGCTTCTGATCCCTGACTGGTGTCTTTAAGTAGTAATGCAATAGATATCATAATAAAATAATAATAATAATAATAATTAATAATACATTATAATTTTAAGTAGTAAATCAAATTCTCTGTCTTACACAAAATTCATACATACTAAGAGCATTAAATACATAGATTTATTTAGGATGATGATTATTTCACTTTATTTTTTATTTATTTATTTTGTTTTTATCTTTTCCTTAAATAAATCTATTGTGGATGTAAAGATTTGCAGATCAGAAGCAACAGCAGTTTTACAGGGAGGACCTTCCAGGTCTTCAGCACAGTAATGAAATATGATACAAAGCAGCACGGTGTCAATAAATCTACGGGATAAAGGTCAGGTTTACATCGATGTACGGACCTGGCAAATACATTTGTTCCTGCAATGTCTGTGTTTTAAATGCCACCCTCTGATGAACCTGCTGCAGAAACACTCTTTTGGTTTTGATGAGATGTCAGTTTTGCTCAGTGCTGATCAAATAAGATGAATGAAAGTGAAACAAGAACAAAAATATTACTTCTGTCATTTATTCTTTATGCATTACAGGAAGTGGGTCAGTCAGGGAGATTTCTCTTAAACAAATAGCAATCACTGCACAATATCACCCATTGATCTATTTCACAGCAGGCAATAGCCTTTTTCTCAGAAAAGACATACAATTCAAATACCATAGAATACATACAAAAACCAATGACAGATTTAAAAAGTATTTTTTCCTCTTGGCCCCAAATCAATCTAGGCTACCAATTCAGGGTATAGCAAACTTATTTTCATACTTGTAGTGGAAATGTAGATCCTTAAAAACTGTGTTTTACATTAAATATTCTAATGTAAAAAACCCCAAACCTGTCACTTAAACAGTGCTTTACATATGAAAATGCAGAGGCACGCTGTTAATTGTATACAAATCAGATTTAATCAGCAAAATAAAGAAAGAAAAAACTAAAAATGTATCATACTCTAAAGAAATGGAATGGACCAGTCTTACTAGCTAATGAACCAAATTCTCTAGCTTTATTATCATTTTATGTATAGTTATTTGAAAGTATTATGCTCAGCTTGAATGATGTATCTTAATCATAACTCATTCATCTTCTTGAGAAACTGACAGCAAATAATAGTCCATAGATCAGTGGGAATCGAATCTATGTTTTTAATGGTACATTTTGAACAAAAGCAGTCTTTTCCTATAGACAGTTATGAAACGGCGACACTCCAGAGCCATTTACAGTGGTGCAATACTTGTCCCTTACAGTTGAATGCATAAAATAACTGCACAGAAAAACTGAGTGTCTTATCCTGCTTCCACTGATGTGAACAAGAAAATGCCTAGTGATTCACAGCTACTCTCCGGATAAGCACCAAGGCCAAAATCTTCAAAATTAGAGACCTAAGTATGGACCTTAATAATTGGCTTGATTTTTCAGAGATGCTGAGCACCTATAGTTCTTCTTCGAGTGATTGCTCATATCCATTCCAGTTAGGTGTGCGTGCGCCGCGTGCACGTTCGTCGGAAGATTTTTACCCTAGCAACACTCGGTGGGTCGGCAGGGCGCCCCCTGGAGTGGCACCGCTATGGTGCCGGATATATACCCCTGCCGACCCAGCCGCCCTCATCTCCGAAGAACAACAGTTACAAGGTGTAGTAACCGTCTTTGTTTCTTCGAGGTGATTGCTCAATATCCATTCCAGTTTGTGATCCAGCCTTATTAGGCGGTGGGGGTCGGAGTGAGATACTGCAAAATGCAAAAGCGCCGAGCCAGAGCTGCGCATCCTTGACTAGTTAAACCAGACAGTCATATGCGAAGCCAAGGTATGGACAGGACCATGGAGCGCGTGAGAGATCCGTGGGTAGGAACGAGTCAGCAGCCGGCAGACGAAGTCTGAACCTGTAGAGACATAGAGATGTGGCTTTGGGGAAGTGGCCAATCATAAACAAGTGCGGGTGCACGTTATCACCAGATGAGATCCTCTGAGGGGAAAACGGGTAGTCCTTCTCCGTCTGCTACGCGACGAGAGTTGGGGGATGCGTTAGGAAATGGTTTTGTCCTTAACATAACTGAGCGCTGTACAAACGTCCCAGAGAGTGCAACTGTTGTCCCCATTGCGTTGAGTGTGAAAACAGGAAGGCAGACACCACTAGGAGGAAAGCCTGTGTGAGGACCGTAACTGCACCTCGTCTTCGGGAAAAGTAGTGCATGGTGGAACCACCGTAGAGCTGAGCTCGGAGACTCGCTGGCTGATTAATGGCGACGAGGAAAGCTTGTCTTCCAACGACAGGTATGGCACGAGCAGGGATGCTAACGGCTCGAATCGGGGGAAGGGACATTTAAGTTTTCTTGGTTAAAAACCCATGTTGAGTCCATGGTTGGGCGGGCGTGTACCTAAAGGGTGTAGCAGCTCCAAGCCTTGAGGAACCGCGAAACCATAGAAAGTGAGAACACAGAATGACACCGCAGCCTAGGAGAAGGTAAAGATCGGCTGCACGTGTTACCTCAGCGATGACAACGCTAGGCCCTGCTGCTGATAGCCAGAGGGTAAGTCCAAATAGAGGAATCGAGGCCTCCAGCAGGAGTAAGATTAAGCGTTCACCGCGGCACGGCGACTACGTCGATCACCGTCGATCCCGGTCCCACAAGGCCGTCGAATCCGGTGCCTGACTGCTCCCGGCATGCGCTGTGGTTGAGCTTCCTGCTCCTGCTGCTTCCATGCCAACGGCACCGCAGCCAGAGAGCCATCTACCTCGGATCGCCCGGCACCGACTCCTGCCGCGGCACCGACAACATCGCACCGTTGATCCCGGTCCCACAAGGGCCGTCGGACCCAATGCCTGACTGCTCCCCGGCACGCGCCGTGGTTGAGCTTCCTGCTCCTGCTGCTTCCGTGCCAACGGCACCGCAGCCAGAGGGCTCATCGCACTGGATCGCCGGCACCAATACCTACAGAGGCACTGACGACGCCGGGCACCGTTGATCCCGGTCCCACAAGGGCGTCGAATCAGTGCCTGACTGCTCCCCGGCGCACGCCGTGGTCGAGCTCCTGCTCCTACTGCTCCGTGCAATCTGCACCGCGGACAGGGAGCTTGTCTAAGCCGGATCGCCCGGCACCGACCTGCTGACACACTGGCGCGGTCAGCCCTGTCGATACCTATCCCACGTGGACAGTAGAATCCGGTGCCTGACAGCTCCCGGTACGCACTGTGGTCGAGCTTACTGTTCCCTCCACGCGGAGGCATCCACACCGGTGAGGGTTTCATTGCCATGACAGAGTAGATGCTGCCTGAACCCCCGGCGCCCGGTGCGGTAATAGTCTCTTGGCAAGCCTCCTGGATGCGTCGGCGCTCCATCCTCGCACCGGTCGCACTCGCCGCACCGGTCGGTGTCCCCGTTCACTGACCGATAATCTCGGCACCGTTCTGGCTCCCATCACCGCTACAGGCGCTATGACTGCTGTACTGCTCCCGTCCTCGAGGTCTCGGTCGACCTCCGGCACGCGTGTAGTAGGAGGTCGGATCTCGTTTCCAGGTACCGGTGCGCCTTCCGGTACCGGTCCAGGTGCCAAGTTGGGCAAGGTCTGGTAGAGTCAGAGACTCTGACCATGATTTTTCAGCACCTCCATGGCCTTCCGGTCACGCACCTGTCTTCCACGCGGACATCTCTTATGCTCAAGACCGCGATTCTGGTGTGCCCACAACACCCTAAGGGCCATCAGGACCTCCCATGGAGGGTAGCGCTCAATGTGGACCTCCAGGTGCAGGAGGTCCCGGAGGAACGGAACCCGGTAGTGGCTGTTTATTCTATCGGCGGTTGCCCACTAGAGGGCCCTACCCGTTTATTCGGACCATCCAGGCTATTGCCAATACTCTCTGGAGGGTTCGACTGCTTGTTTTGTCCGTCCTCCGCCCTGCTCACTGGTCATCCAGTTGGTTAAGAACAGTGAACGGGATGGCCAGCAGGCGCCAGCCCCGAAATTGTAGGGGGCTACGCGAGTGACCCTACTCACTCGCAAGGTGTACTCTGCAAGGGCCTTAGAGCCCTGCGTGACAATCAATGAGCCTGCTTAGTCCTATATCCGTACCACCGGGATGGCGATGGATAAATTTATGGAGCTTCTCCATCAAGACTCCCGCCAAGAGCTCACTGCCCCCTTGAAGGAAGGAAAACGGCGGCCAGAGCTTCCCTCCAGGCCTTGTTACCATAAGGAGCATCTCATGACATCAGGTTTGAAACCTCTTTGCGGTGAAATCAACCCCAGACGGGAAAGCCTGAAGGACAACAGGGTCCTCATGCGATCTCTCTCGGCGTGCATACGCCAACATCCTACTGCAGGCCCTTCCATCCCAGCCACACCGCCACACTCTCTATGCCTCGCCACAGATAGGGCTTTGCAGATGGCGCGGCTGACTGTGGTCGCAGACGACCGTCAGGACCCGAGAGGGCCAAGATCGAGGTCCCTCGCAATTGCTACGGGGACCAAAGACAATCTTTCGAAGGTGCACCCGAGGGTGGCGTACCGGTTACGGGGCCTGATCCCACCTACTTCCTCTTGGCGTGGTCCCAGTTAACTTTCAGTCCGCTGTCTTCTACACATGGTGGAGCATGGGGGCCACCTCCTTTGTTCCAACCCTGTCCCTCTTCAGAGGCTCCTCTCGGGCGCAATTCCTCTTACAAGAGGTGCAGACGCCGATGGACGGAGGGGGCAAAGGGGTTACTTCCTTATTCCCTAACCCCAACCCGTACGACGGTCTCAGACCTGTCCTAGACCACAAGAATTCAACCAGCTTATGATAAGGTTGAAGTTCCGCATGGTATCCCTGGAACCATTATCCTGTCCTTGGATCCTGAAGTCTGGTATGCCGCCCTCGATATGAAGGACGCGTACTTTCACAATGCCATCTTCCCTCTGCACGGGAGATACCTCCACTTTCTAGCCAACCGTCGGTACTCTCCGGTTTACGGTATTGCTGTTTGGCCTTTCAACAGCCCCACAGGCATTTCCCAAGTGCGTGGCCATAGCGCCCCCATCTCACTGATGGCGCGTATGCGTTTCCGTATCTGGACGATTGGCTCATCTGGGAGACCAAGACACAAGTCGCTCAGCATGTGGGCATCGTCGGGGACCTATTCACATGTCTAGGCCTGATGCTCACTATGGGGACATCCTCTCTGGTTCCACGCATGGGGTAGACTTCAAGGAGCTATCCTGGACTCCGAGCGAGCCGGATCCTGCTTACAGCCCGCGGTTTCAGGCAATGGCACTGATCATCCGAAGTCTGCAAACTTCCACCGGACAGGGGCCTATGGTCACGATAGTCACCATTCCCTCGAGCACCTTAGACTCCCTAGACGGTGGCTAACCCCCTCCCTGATGTGGGCAGGGATGCCGCTCCATCCGCATGACGGCAGTCCGCCTGGCGTGCCAGGGATTCCAGCAGCAGCTGCGAGGCCGTGACGACTCAGTGTTACGGCCAGCACAACGGCCATGTGCTCCATGAAGAACCTGGGAGGAACATGGCCTCCTCCCTTTGTCAGAAGGCCATCCATTTCTGGCACTTTTGCATAGCCCACTCGATAATTCTGTTAGCATCCTTTCTCCCAGGCATTCGGAACGCCTTGACGCTTCAACTCGGCAGCCTTTCCTGTCTCTGAGTGGTCGCCCTGCCCAGTGTGCTGCATTTTGTTGCTGGAAGTGGAGTTTTCCCCACATATGGACCGGTTTCGCTTACCGCATGAACAGGAAATGTCCGCGGGTTCTGCTCCTACCAAGGTCTCTCCCCGGGACCGATCTCGGACGCTGTTCTCAGGCCATAGAAGGGCCAACACGCTCCCCGGCTCATTGGGTCCTGGCCCAAACTTCGCAGGGGCAGGATGCGCATCATCATGGTCACTCCAGCGTGGTCCAGACAGCACTGATACGCCACGTTGCTCGGCCTGTCTCATAGCCAACCCAATTACCCTGCCACTCACCCACGCTCATACCTCAGGACCACGGCAGACTTCGCCACCCGGACCTGCAGTCTCTTCACCTCACGGTGTGGCTGCTGCGTGACTAGCAGGGTAGCAGGAAGCTTCCACCTGGTCAACGTACCTTGCCTGGTGGAAGCGTTTCTTCTACAGGTGTGAAACGCTTAATCTTACTCCTGCTGAGGTCCTCGATTTCCTCTCTATTTTGGACTACCCTCTGGCCTACAGCAGCAGGGCCTAGCGGTGTCATCGCTGAGGGTACACTTGGCAGCCATCTTTACCTTCCTCCTAGGCTGCGGTGATCGTTCTGTGTTCTCACTCTCTATGGTTTCGAGGTTCCTCAAGGGCTTGGAGCGCTTACACCCTTAGGTACACCGCCCAGCCCAACCTGGGACCTCAACATGGTTTTTAACCAGACTTATGTCTTCCCCCATTCGAGCCGTTAGCATCCTGCTCGTTGCCATACCTGTCTTGGAAGACAGCTTTCCTCGTCGCCATTACATACAGCCAGACGAGTCTCCGAGCTCAGGCTCTTACGGTGGTTCCACCATGCACTATTTTTTCCAAAGACGAGGTGCAGTTACGTCCTCACACGGCTTTCCTCCCTAGGTGGTGTCTGCCTTTCCTGTTTTCCACACTCAACGCGATGGGGACAACAGTTGCACTCTCTGGACGTCTGTACAGCGCTCGCAGTTATGTTGAATGGACAAAACCATTTCCTAACACGCCCAACTCTCGGTCGCGGTAGCAGACGGAGGAAAGGACTACCCGTTTTCCTCTCAGAGGATCTCATCTTGGGTGATAACGTGCACCGCACTTGTTATGATTTGGCTCACTTCCCCAAGCCACATCACTATGTCTTCTACCAGGGCTCGACTTCGTCTGCCGCCTGCTGACTCGTGTCCCTACCCACGAGATCTCTCACGCGCGGCTCCATGGTCCTTGGTCCATACCTTTGCTTCGCATTATGCTCTGGTTTAACAGTCAAGGGATGCTGCAGCCTCTGGCTCGGCGCTTTTGCATTTTGCAGTATCTCACTCCGACCCCACCGCCTACATAAGGCTTGGGAATCACCTAACTGGAATGGATATGAGCAATCACTCGAAGAAGAAAAGACGGTTACTCACCTTGTAACTGTTGTTCTTCGAGATGTGGTTGCTCAGACCATTCCACACCCGCCCTCCTTCCCCACTGTGCGGAGTTGCCGGCAAGAAGGACTGAAGGCGGCTGTGGTCCAGGGGTATGATATCCGCACCAATAGCGGCGCCACTCCGGGGGGCCTGCCGACCCACCGAGTGTTGCTAGGGTAAAAATCTTCCGACGAACGTGCACGCGGCGCGCGCACACCTAACTGGAATGGATATGAGCAACACATCTCGAAGAACAACAGTTACAAAGGTGAGTAACCGTCTTTTCTCACTATTCTCAGCTGGCTGTCAGAAAGGGAGCTGTTCAGCACATCTGAAAATCAGGCCACTAACATAAGTACCTAAATATTTGTTTACGTGTTTAACCTTACACATAGACCAAAACGAGTGGTGTCATATTTCCAAACAGTTTATTATCTACACAGTAGCACAGTTCTGAAAGCAATAAAGATATTCTTTCACAAGAGTATTTTATAGTCAAGAACACAGAATGCCTGCTTCATCACAATTTCAAATCAACAACTAAATTATTCTACCTTCCATCTCAAGTTATCTCAGCTGATATAATGTATAGATGATATTTCTTCTGAGGACACAAAATAATCAACCCATATTTATTTTAATACAAAGGCACCTGCTGCATTATCATTTACTCACAAGCAATGCTGTTGTGTTTTATGTAATTTGCAAAGGCACAAAGTGCTCTTGCACTTCATTTGTGAAGGTCTTGGAAGAAATTGTAAAATATTGGGAATGCCTTAAATAAAGCTAATCCTTCTGCTATTAATTAGGAGATTGATTCTGCAAGATGTTCTTTCACCTCCCATTGAAATCAGGGTTTGCAAGGGTGAAGATTAAACTTTCCATTACTACTTCGCTATTTTAGGTGTGCACAAGCCCAAAAAGGTGATAAAATCACCCAATGGAGGAAGATCTAGGCTGGAGTTAAAAAATGAATTGAGAATAGAGAAGATTTACATTAAAGTGGCTGCTTCTGCTCTAACCACTTATGTTGGATTATACACCAATATTCAAGTATTTACCGTATAGTATAAAAAACTGCAGAATTTACCATGGTAACTATTGCACCACTTGCTACTTACTGTACCTGTGCTATCCTTGAAGTGCAGAGAGCCTTCTTTAAGAAAAGTCTATATTCAAAGCTTACAAACTGTTGATTATATTTTATGTTTTCAGGAGAAAAAGATGCAGTTTTTTGTATGCAGAGCAATTCTTCAGGTTTTCATTACCTTTTTGAGAAAATGAACAGATAGGAGTGACAGGAAAAAAAGAGATTTTGAGAATTATACTTTTGGTGAGGCACATCTGGAGCCTGTGCATTATGTGCATTATCTTCTAGACCACCATTTTGGCTCATTGTAATACTGTAACATCCTTAATATTTCTACTTAATCTGTAAAAGCAGCAAAGAATCCTGTGGCACCTTATAGACTAACAGACGTTTTGGAGCATGAGCTTTCATGGGTGAATACCCACTTCGTTGGATGCATGTAGTGGAACTTTCCAGGGGCAGGTATATATATGCAAGCAAGAAGCAAGCTAGAGATAACGAGGTTAGTTCAATCAGGGAGGATGAGGCCCTGTTCTAGCAGTTGAGGTGTGAAAACCAAGGGAGGAGAAACTGGTTTTGTAGTTGGCAAGCCATTCACAGTCTTTGTTTAATCCTGAGCTGATGGTGTCAAATTTGCAGATGAACTGAAGCTCAGCAGTTTCTCTTTGAAGTCTGGTCCTGAAGTTTCTGATCGGTTATAAAAAAAAATGGGTAGTACTGGGATGGGGGCTATTTATGCTTTTCTTTGTGAGCAATCAAATCTGATGCTATAGACTATATTTTCTTTAAGTAATGTGGTCCGGCACTATGGCACTTTGTGTTTCAAAGAAAATAAATACATAATGTCACAGAGGAATATTATAAAATGTGTATCATGTGTATTTAAGAGCGACAGTACAAAAAATAGACAAATGCTCCAATTCTTTTTCAGGTAAAACTGAGTAAGTCCTGATGGGAGTTTGCCTTAGTCATGATAGAGTGTGACATTCATCCTCCTATGAAGGATAAATGCAAACCTATTTGCATCCCTTAGTCCTGTGATCAGGGTATGCCAATGGACCAACAGCCAAAGGGCCTACACAGACCCTTTGCACTTTGGAGAATGTCACTTGGAGGGCAATAGTGGGGGTTAGGCTAAACAGAGATCATGGAAGTCATGTGTACAAAGATCCTGTGGCCATAACAGCTTATTTATATGATGTAGAAGGACTGTATCCTCAATTCCAGACCTAAGGTTGGGGAAGAAAATTGGTGATATACAGCAGCTGACCAGCTCCATGGGCTCTGGGAGAGACTAGCCTCTCTGTACTCTGCTCACTTCAGCAATTTAAAGTGTAATTTAAACTTCATTTCTGTACAGGTGATGTCAGTGTCATCTTGTAGAAAGCCAGGCAGCATTTGGTTCATATTCTGTGACGTGAGACCAGGGGAGGCTCTATGTTTTTTGCCGCCCCCCCAAGCAGGCAGGCGGCGGCTTTCAGCAGGCGCTCCACTGGTCACGCGGATTCGATGGTGCGCCTGTGGGTGGTCCGCTGGTCACTCGGATTCGGCGGCATGCCTGCAGGAGGTCGGCCAGTGCCGTGCCATTGGCGTCCCCACCGCCGAATTGCCACTGAAGCCGCTGGACTGGTGGACCTCCCGCAGGTGCGCTGCTGAAAGCCGCCTGCGTGCCGCCCTCTCAGTGACCAGCAGGCCGCCCCCCGCGGCTTGTCATTCCAGGCACGCACTTGCTGCGCTGGTGCCTGGAGCCGCCCCTATGTGGGACTTCCAGGAGGAATGGGGAGATGCAAAATATTTTGTTCTATAGCAAACACAGAGAGCTCACAAGTTTAGTCTTTACCTTATTTCATATAAACTTTTGTGATGAGATCAGCAACTGCCAGCTGCATGGAAATATTCCAAATATCTATCACAGAACAGGAAAGACGTGGTTCCTGTATGAGAGGAGAATCAGCTGCATTTCCCCCCTCCTCCCTTTTAATACTATTCATTCATTCCTTCCATGTTACCTCTCAGTCCTGTTTAAATCATAACTATATTTGGAGCTTCTCCCTTCTCATCATTAACTTGCCTCTGTTCTCCTCAGCCCTACCGAGGATCTGGCTCTAACACCTTCAGTGACAAAGAATTTAGCAGTTGTCTTCAATGACCATTAATATTTTGGAATATTTTGACAATGATGAGCATTTAATAAACACATACTGTGCTATCCCACAGAATTACTCCAGTAATGACAAATACCAGGGCCCAATTTTGCTGACTAAGCAGTCTCTTTTATATATGGGTGCCAGTTGTACTTTATAAATGACTTTAATTTACTGTGCATTACATGGCTATGTATTTCTTGCCTCTAAATCCCCATGCAATAATTTGTACTCTTTCCCTTGATAGTTTAACTATCTTTAACCTTTTGTTAAGATAGCTTCTTAATAATCCAGTCTGACAATTTTTCTTTGAATAAATGTATAGTTACTATAGTTGTACATCATCTAGTGTTTATTTTTGTAACCTTTTCTAGCCTTGTTAACAACAATAGAATTATTCTTAACAGACATTCTTCTTTGAAGAAAATGCCCTGCACAGACATATTTCTTTACATAACTACAACTAGAACATTTAATTAGATTTGCCAGTGTCACTGACAAATGGATTGCACGTACTGTAAGTAATGTATATCTCATATGCTTACACGGATTAGAATTTTACAGTATCTTATTGACTTCTGTGTAGAAAGGGATTTCAATAACAGAAAATAAATCATAATCTTAATCAAATACTGTATGAGTTTTCACTTTTCAAAAATCCACTTTATGATGTCTCAGATCATGAATGCAGGAGAAGATATTTCTATTGTGAAAAATATTTAGCAGCTGGCAATAATGAACAATCAAATCACAAAGTCCTTCCATGGCTTCATGATGAGGTATCATTTTATCTTGTGAAACAGAATATCTAGGCTCTTGTTGCCTTCCAAGGGGTAATCATAGAATATCAGGGTTGGAAGGGACCTCAGGATGTCATGTAATCCAACCCCTGCTCAAAGCAGGACCAATCCCCAGACAGATTTTTGCCCCAGATCCCTAAGTGGCCCCCTCAAGGATTGAATTCACAATCAATTGAGATTGAGAATTGGCCTGGGTTTAGCAGGCCAATTCTCAAACCACTGAGCTATCCCTCCCCCCAAGGTGGAGTATGTCTTGAAAATAATCTTCAGGGTTAAGGACACAGATAAGTTTATATTTTGATTTTGGCAAACTTTGATATTTGTCACTGGGTAGTGTTTGTTTCTGAGCAGACGGTACAGCCAAGATTTCAAGGTCTGTTGAATGATGGTGGTTTGGGGGTTTGTTTAGGGTTTTTTTGGAAGGAAATGTGTTGTCCAGTTTGACAAAGTTAGCATCATCCTCATCATCATGTTCCCATTACACCTCTGGAGTTTAGGGCAGTGACAAAACTCCTGTCTGTTTCTGACAAGTCTTTCAATGGTTCCCCAGCTGTGCCCCAGGTTTTTCAGCTCAGCTTCCACAGCTCTTTGTCATCTTGTTTTCAGGTGGCCTCGTTTTCGCTTGCCTTCAGGTGTCCATCGTATTGCTACTCTGGTGATGGAATCAGTTTCCATCCAAAACACATGTCCAATCCAGCTCAAGTGCCTCCTGGCAATGATGGTGCTCATATCTTCTTGGTTGCACTGTGTGAATAGATCTTGATTTCAGATTGTTCTGTGCCAAAAGATAAAGCGGATTTTTCTGAGGCAGGTGGCATGGAATGAAGACAGTTTGGGCATGTCATATTTTCTCATTCCCCAGCATTCTGCACTATAAAGTAGTGTTGAAAGTACACAGGGCTGATAAATCTTGAGTTTGGATTTGTTGTTGTATTTCGATGATTTCCAGACTATATTTAAACTCCTGAAGGTGTTTCTGGCTTTATTGATTCTGTTCCATATGTCCTGGCTTGTTGCACCGTCCTGGCTGATGGTGCTGCCCAAGTAGGGGAATGTTTCTGCACTGGTGAGAACATGATCCTCTATCTGTACTGGTGATGGTGAGAAAATATAAAAGGTCATGATATCTGTCTTATCACAGTTGATTTTCAGTCCAATTTGCTGGCTGAATGTGTTGAGTCAAGTTGTTTTTTCTTGTATATCGTGTGTATGTGATAGGAGAGCGAGATCATCTGTGAAGTCCAGGTCTTCAAGGGATGAGAAGAGTGTCCATTTAATGCATTTGGGCACACCTTCTGTTGTATGCCACATTACCCAATCAATGGCAGTGTTGAAGAGGATTTCAGGCATGACACACCTCTGATGTTTTGACTTCAAAACTGAGCTCACTCTAATCAATATTGCATGTAAAATTGAAATAGAAGCTTTTGATGATGTTGATTATATGGAGAGGGATTCCATATGTCCACAGAATGCGCCATAGGCTGGTGCTGTGAATGCTATCAAAAGCTTTCTCAAAGTCTATGGATTTATGTAGAGTTGCCATTGCCATTCTAAGCATTGCTCTATTATGTGTGTAGAGTGAAGATCTGGTCTGTGCATCCACGCCTTTTCTGAAAACTGGCTTGCTCTTTTCTGAGAATGCTATCAACTGCCTCTGATATACGCTGGACTATGATCTTGCACAATACTTTGCTTGGCACAGATAAAAGGGTGATACTATGCTAGTTATTATAATCCCTGAGAGTTCCTTTCATTGGCATCTTCACTATAACCCAGTGGTGGGCAGTGCTGTGAGACAGTTTGTTTACATTGACCATCTGCAGTTTTTTATGGTTCAGAGACCAACATAGAACTGGCCTCACACACAATTATGATTAGATAAACAGAATACAAGCAATGTTTTATGTTAACAAATAAGGTAGATGTATCTGTCTGGGCTTATCCTAGACTAACCAAACCACTTTCAAATTGACCACCAACCTGGTATTTGGACTGTTTATTGGGAAGTGATAAAGTAGAACTCTAACAGTGGGAAGCTTAGGGAAGGAGCAGGTGATCAATGAATTGCCATGATTTTGGACATAAGCTTCCAAGTCTTCTGTATAAGACAAAGGTATAGCGCTGGTGGATACATTTCCCTTTCATCGGGGGAGTGGGTTACATGGATGCTTGCCTTCTGGTACTTGAACTAAATTCAGTAAAGAGCTTCTTCCATCAAACATAATATATTAACATATATGGTCCACTAACCATGTCATGATTGTCACTATGCTGGACACCATGGCCACTCTCAGCGCTTCATAGAAACAATAGAAAAAGAACTCCGATCTCCTGTTCAGTAAGCATAGGAGCCTACTATTTGAGCTGAAAAGAACAGATCCTTTAGTTGTTATTTGCGAATCAGTATGTCTACTGCTAAGAGAGCTGATTTCATTCAATAGGGAGCAGTGGTGCACACATACACGCTAGTCCAGAGTTTCTCAACCCCATGGCTTGTGACCAAAATTGGGTTGCCAGAGCATATCCAAGAGTTGCATGGGAGGCCCAGAAGGGGTGATGATGGTGTTGGGCTCGGGGGGCAGGGGGTGTTGAGAGCCCATCCTGCATTCACCTTACTGTGGTGGCACCTCTGCAGCTGTGGCTTGGCTCTCTGCTCCAGGCATTGTGACCTGGTGCACAGGGTCTCTCAGGTTTCACCCAGCTGCCTCTCCATTATGATGACAGAGGGATGGCTGGAGCAAGTTTTAGTAGTGGCACTGTGACCCCATGTGCCAGGTTAACAATGCCACTCTCACAGAATTGGCCCAGCCAGCCCCCATCTGGGCTGGCTGGGCCAAACCTGAGTGGCATTGCAACCCCAGAGGTTGTAACACTTGGTGAAGGCCTGTGCCCAGGCAACCCTGTGGGACAAGAATTGCAGGACCTACTGCTATGGTACACATGGTGCACTTATTTAGTATTTATTATCTTAATGCTTAATATATCTTATATATTGCTGGTAAGAAATATTTAGTAAGTCAGATGTTTTTTGGCACTTAATCTATTTACTGGGTCGCAACAGGCCATCAAGGTGTACAAATGGATCCTGAGCTCCAAAAGTTTGAGAATGACCGCATTAGCCAGTTCATTACAACACTCTTCATTTATATATGGTACTTTTCAGTTTGAAGTACCCCAAAGCACTTTACATAGGGCCAGATTTTCTGGTCCACTAAGTTCAGTTTGTATCATGTACACCACTCCAGCTGCTCCCGAACCCTCACCATAAGGAGAGAGAGCAGGTATGGTGGGGTGGGAGAATGGCAAAGAGGAGCTCTGCTATGCCCAGTTCTCCTCTGGTGTAACATCCCGGAAGAACCTTATGCTAGTAGTGTTAGAGCATTGCAGCATTGACTATATGAGGTCGGCAGTTCAGGTTCAGATAGCTGCAAATGACTCCTTAATATGTTCCCTCCCTCACTGGGTATGAACGGAACTCCACTGCAGTCAAGAATCTGGCCCATAGTGTATACGTATAGCACTTCTGAAAGGCAGCTTTGACATAACTAGCACATTGGACAACAAAGGTGGAGTGGACATTTTGGGCAAAGATACTCTTGCAAATCTCTCCTCTTATAAGAAGTGACATGGAGTCTTCAGTGTTCATCCAGAGCAAACAAACTCTTTGTTTAGAAAGACCTCATACAATAAACTAAGCAGAACTCAAACTATTTATTGTTTATTGGAAGGATAAATTGACTCTTTCTGGTATTCTAATCTGTGGTTCATGCGTTCGAAGTATTTCACACCTGAGTTTTAAGCGTTTTGCCATCCCCTCAGACAAGATGGTTTATTAATCTAAATGTCTCAGATCTCTTTAGCTCCTTAATAGGAATCTGCTGCAACAGTACAGAACAATACAAAGTAGAGGTTTTCAGTTTATTTCTGGTGCTTAGATACTAAGGTGAAAGGAGCTCTTATAAATACCTAAGAGAGATCTATTGTGTATTAAAAGAAATAGATCCCTTCAAGCACCCCAGCAAATTCTGGATTTCTCGTTGTGCTTATTCTGGACCTCTGGCCATCTCTCTTCTAGTCCAGGTAAGTCATCGCTTGTTAAAGTTTTATGAACTGAAACAGTTTTTGCTTAACATACAATGTATATTATGTTCATGTTACATCTAAAATCCTCTACTGAAATCCCTACAGAGCTATAGAATGAAATTAATTAAACAGAACTTAATGAGCATAATATCCATTAAGGTCTACCCTTTTAACACAAGTAAATACAAATCAACCTATTTCATTACCTTATGAATTGCTGTCATGCTCCTTTCTTTAACAGATTTACATTACTTTCCTTTATTGCCTAAATAGGCATTTCCCGTGTTTCAGCCATCTTTCATGTATGAAAAATCTGTCTGAATTACCTTGTTGTCTTCTAAGCTCCTTAAATCCAGTGCAGAACTTTTGTTTCTTCATCAGAGCACGCATTCATCAAGCAGACATCTGTGCTCTTCTTCTTATAAGCAAGGTCATCAGCACATTAAAGTTCAAAGTAGGCAAGCTAACTTCCTATTAACCATGACAAAATTAGACAAAGAAGATGTCTTTCCAGACTTCTTCCTGGTCTCTTATTGTGTCAAGCACCCACAGCTTCATTTAAAGCCTACTGGTTCTGCAAACGCACTTCATCTCTGAAAATTAGGCCTTTATTGAGTAGGGAATTCTTCCTGCTTTATCTAGGCTCTCTCTCTATGTGAAATTCATAAGCTCTGCCTAAGACCTACCGAAGTCCTGAATTTAGGGTCGAAGTGATAGAGTGCCATTGTGTGGGCCATCTGCATGGGAGTAAATTTCATTGTCAGTGAATATGTTCAGTGTGGACGTCCAACATCATAATGAAAAGGACAAAATTAACTAGAGGAAAAAATTAGTTTTACCGTTAGTGGGCCCTATACTCAGACCTTTCGTAAATAAATGAGGAAGACCAAATTAGGTAGTAAACAAATTAAAAATTCTTCTACCCCAACTACTTTAAAATATATATAACTTTAAAGATTTTTTTAAAGTTAATACCCAGGCTTAGGATGGAAATGTAGCCAAAGTTTCTGATAGTTCCTTTTCCCCCGGCATTCCCTTCTTCACCTCTTTTGCCCCTCATCTTTCAAATCTCCTAAGTGGCTTAGGAGCCAAAGTCCCACTGATTTTCATTGGAACTTAGGCTTCTACATGCCTAGAACACTTTTGAGAATGGAACTTTTAGGGTATGTCTACAGTGTGCGTTAAAACATGCAGCAGCTAGGCTCAGAATGCGGGTCTACAGACTCAGGCTCGCAGGGCTAGCTATGGCACAAAAAATAGCAGGGTAGATATTGCAGCTGGGGCTGGAGCTTGGGCTCTGATACCCACCCCCATTCCATGGTTCAGAGCCGAAGCTCCAGCCAGAGCCACAGCAGCTACCCTGCTGTTTTTAATGCCATAGTGGAAGCTTGAGTTTGTCGACCTGAACTCTGAGACTTGCTGCAGTGTAGACATACCTTAGGGTCCTATGTCATTAGAGTTTTTGAAAAGTTTCCCTTTTGGTTTAATTCAGTTATAATGGGGAGAATCAAGAAATCCCTGCAGTGTGCAAAGAGATTAATTTAGCATCCTGCATGTTTGAAAATGTGTTCAGAAAGCACAGTCCTGCTAATTGTCCATTTACCAAAACAAAAGTATGTGATAGTAGCACACCCAAACAATATTCTCATGTCTTTATCTGGATTACACTGTTGAGCAGAACAGTAGGCATTATAAACTGGCAAAAAAAAAAAAAAGCCTCACGATATATAAGTAGAAAAGTATTTAATCCATTGTCTAAATTGCTCAAGTAAACACCCTACGAATTGATTTAGAATTACTTTAGTGCTACAAGTAGTTTTCACTAAGTCTTTATATCCTTCCCAGTTTAGTACAATAAGCAAAGTAATAGTTCCAATGACCTCTAACTGCTGCTCCCTCAACACACCCTGAATCACTCCTCCTCCATTCTCCTTTCCAAAAAACCTCTCCCTCACTCTCCTTCCGATTCTTTAGTCTCTTCCACAAATCCCTCATTCTCTTCCTTTTAACTCAAACAACCCCATTTCTTCATGCCTGCGGGAGGTCCACCGAAGCCGCGGGACCAGCGGACCCTCCGCAGGCAAGCTGCCAAAGGCGGCCTGCCTGCCGTGCTTGGGGCGACAAAATCCCTAGAGCTGCCCCTGCTCCCCACCAAGCACTTGTCTTTCTCCCCAGTCTCTTCTCATTGTCTCCGGCTCAGCATATTCCACATCAACATGTTTTCAAAAGTAGGTCAGATCTTACACACCCATTTTGTGCTACCGATTTGCTTTGGCCTGTGTAAGCTGAAAAGTAGGCACGGAAGGGTAAAAAGGGTGTGTGTCAGGCCTTCATGGTACTGCAGCTTCATCCCTAGAAGTAATACGGGTAATTGCTTCTGAGGAGCTCTTAGAGAGCTAAGAAATCTAGTGACAAGTGACAAGAAAGTCAGTCATGCATCACTTTTCCTTCCTTCCTACTCAGTTCTGGACTATTACGTTCCAGTAGTGAACTGCTGCCACAATTAGACAGATTATTATCATCAGGTACAGCTGTAGAATTATAATACTATGCATGTGGATTCTGTAACCTCAAGACTGACGTCTTTGTCATATGCCACATTTCTGTTCATAATGTTGAGTTAACATCTTGCATAGTGTTTGGCCAGCATTGCCAGTTTTTCCAGGTGCATTTTTCCAGGTCTGTGTTTTCAGTATGTCCAAGTACACACGACACAGATGCACTGGCAGCACTGCTGTGTTCTGTGGGCTGGGCTAGAGGGTTTCCAAACAGCCAGCACTCCTGCCAGAATTGATGATTGATTAAAGAAGTATCCCATGCATTGTCTGCACTCAGCAGGAAATGGGCCTACAGTGTGGTATGTGGCTACACAATGGCTATCTGTGGAGCTATGCTCACTTTTACTTTCTTGTACAGGGTCACAGCTGCACACAATAGCAACATGTTTGTTTTGTGCAAATGTACAAAATGGAACCTACTGTCTTATCAGATGCAGAGGGTCTTTTCTCAGATATACATATTTAAATGTGTATAACAGTGCAGGAGAGGGTCCAGTCCTGCAAAACAGTGCCAATGTGATAGACCTACCTGTCGTCACTGTGGCATCTATGTGCTAGCTACATTTAGGGAACACAAAGAAATTATCCATTAAAAACCACTGTTCTATTCACCTTGTTATTGTCACTTTTAGTTAATGGAGTTTTTAAATTAACCTCCCTCCCCTTCTCATCCTGTTATAATCTAATCTCTCTAAGCACTTACGCCACACAGATCATTGTTGTATTAGAGCAAATACATGTACATATATGTTACCATAAATTACAATTCCTCTCTATTTTAAATGTTCTTCCTTCCTTTCCTTTTTTCTCCCTTCTCATTTCATGAGAGGTGTTGGCTGTTTATTCTTTTTGTCCTATCATTGTGGGAGGCGTTGTGTCCTGAACACAGTTAAGCTTCTGTTTATTTCAATCACTTATGGTAATCCTGCCTTACAACCAGCTGTCCCAAGAGAACTCTCCAAGGAAATGGCAGAAAACAGAAAAATGTTACTTTTAAACTAGAAATGTTAAGCTGGCTTGAATAAAATAGGGAACACCAGACACACACAAACACCATGTGAAGCTTCAACCTTCTTTAGAACTGTACTTGAAAAGAAGAATTTTTTTCAAGTTCAGAATTGCATGTGTAAATGAGGATGTTGTTTTTGTGGTTTCAGAACAGAATTAGAAGTGCCACAAAACAACAAGAAGGCCTTCTCTCAAGAGATTTCCATCTCACATCCGAATAGTTCATCTAGGCTTTTGGTGACTTGTCCAAAGTGAATTTGGAACCTTTGGTGATTCAACCACTCTAATCACCTTTCCCCTTCATCTCTACCAGAAATTGAAATTACATCAAACTCTTGTTTTTACTGGGGTGAGGGAAAGACAAATACATATGGGTCTGAACCAAAACTGTGGAACCCCAATGTCCCCAAATATTGAGGAAATTCCCATCCAGATCTCAATTGGAACTTTCCATCTTGACCATTCTTTCACTTCTCCCAGATTATAATTGCTTTGCCTGTTAAAAGATTGTTCCAATAATTCTGTATTGTGTCACACAACTTTTTTTAAAAAAATGCTGTATTTCAAAACATGAATGTATAATGTCTCCCGGGGACTCTGCACCATCACAGTGAAGGATACAAGTGCAGTCCAAGACAGACATGTTTAATTAGTGAGCAAACTTGACATTTTCAGTGTTTGGACTAGACCAGGAAGGAGCCAAGAGCAAACCAGAGATTTTTTTTTTTTTTATATTGCAGACAGAAAATAATTTCTTGAACTCAAAAAAATGAAATGTCTTTGTAAATTCAGAACAGATAAAAGGCTATTAGAGTTAGGGCTCAATACTTGATGACATGATTATATACTCCAAAGACAGCTCTAAACAGGAGCAAATGTTAGATTACTGTTCAAGAGGTGAAAAGTGTTCAGAAATAAGTGAGGGGCTACAGAGATGGCAGAGCCATGGCCTCCCCATTATTAATAAAATGTTTAACCCCAGAAAACTGTGCTCATATTTAAAATCGGTTTCTTTTTAATTATCATTTTTATCTTATTATAATTCTTAGTAATTATTTGTAATGCAGCAGCATCTCAGAGCCCCAGGCATGGACAGACCCAAATCTTTTAATTTGTTTTTATTATTAAAAATCTGGTAATGCATTATATGAAATGTCTTTAATTCTGCCCTCAGTGACACTCCAGCCAGCCCAATGAAACAATGGGACCGCCTGCGTGACTCTGAGGGCAGACCTGAGCTGCTCATCCCTTGGTCATGCAGTAGAAATTGCACCCATTTAACTGAGGGTAGAAGTGAGCCTCATATGCCAAGGTACATAATTGTCTCAGCAAGTGAGAACGCTAAGTAGTGAACATGCTGTGAATTGGTCTAAAAATAGAGACAGGGCTTGGTTACAGTGCATGGATTCCTGAACAGAATGAGGGGTTTTACCCAAAGCATGTCTGAAATCCATGGAAATACCACCACTGAATTCAGTGGGAGCTGGATTGTGCCCATGCTCAGTCATAATCTGGTGCAGATGTATCCTCTTCCTGAGACTGGAATTTATTTGTACTTGAAACCACAACATGACAGAAACCTTGCCCAATTCATTTTTTCCAGTCTTGGCTGTCCCTGTGGTTTCTCTACAAAAACCTCTCTGTCTCCGATTGTAATTCTCTCTGCCCCGTCGTTCTCACCTCCCTTTTGTAACCTGGTAGAGTTAGCAAGCTGCACCTACCACAAGGAGTCAGCCTGGACTGTTCACAGGGCCGGCTCCAGGCACCAGCCGCTTGGGGAGGCACCTTCTAAGGGGCGGCCAATCTTGGGGTAGTGGGGCAGCACTCCAGTTTTTTTGTTTTGTTTTGTTTCGGTGGAGCGGCACTCGGTGTTTTGGGGTTTGACTTTTTTGGGTTTTTTTGATTCGGCGGGGAGGCGCTTGGGGGTGGTTGTTTCGGCGGGGCAGAACTCGGGAGTTTTTGTTTTTTGTTTTGGTGAGGCGGCGCTCAGGGGTTTTGGTTTTTGTTTCGGCAAGGTGGCGCTCGAGGGGGGTTGTTTCGGTGGGGCAGTGCTCGGGTTTGTGTTTGTTTGTTTGTTTTTTGCTTGGGGCAGCAAAAAAGTTAGAGCCATCCCTGAGTGTTCAAACAACTGTTTACAGGGTGGGTCAGCAGAAGAACCCTGCTGCACCTCCACATATACTTTTCTATCAGGAATCCCTTCCTACTTGAGATTTGTATATAGACTTTCATTTCAATTCTAATTGTACATCATGCCTCCTGATCTCTGCCCTCTGTTGGGAGACAAAGGCTGAGGAAATTGCTCAACCACATACCAGAGTCATTAGAGCAACATTAGGGGATGGAGTCAGATCTTACAGGCTGTTAATAAATTGGGGGAGGGAGGTTTTGAGTATGGGCAGAGACAAGGAAGGAAATAGAAGGAGAGGGAACAAGACCCAGCCCCAGCTGCAGATTGCTTTTACAGAGCTCTACTGGGGAGACGGGGAGGAATTTAAACTGAAATCAGATTCCTACCAGCTATATATTCAGTGGTACATAGGAGTGACTTACAGTCCACGATGTGAATGAGGGCCAGGAACTCTTATCTTTGGGATATCTTGGGAACAACTTTTGGTGACATCTAAAGGCAGCACAAAACATTCACTTGACATTTAACCAACCCACTGAAATAGCAAATGTAACATAGGAAATCATCAAATTTACACCAGCGTCATGTTACTTAGTCAAATAACATGGCATTTTGACTTATGACAAAACATAATAAATACAATGTCATGCTAGTTGAATAGTTTGAATCAAACTTATTTTCAGAATAGCACACCTGTAGAGAGAAAGTTTACTCCAGTTCAAAATGTGTCATTCTTGCTTTGTAAACAGGAAACTGTGGAGCTAAGAGATTAAGGAGGATATTGGGATACAGGTCTACTTCTGTGGGCTTTCCCAGTTGTTGCAAGGTTTAGAAAGTCTGAAATCGAGGAACTCATGAAATAGGATCTGGAGCTGTTCATCTCCAGGTCACTGGTTACAATCTGGCCTATGTTAGTTATAACTGGACAGTTATTGCTATCTGGAAGCTATTTGGTGGCCTCATTTCATATTTTTTTTTGACCAAATGTTCACTTCTCAAATACTCCCAATACAATTGGCTCTAACTGAGACATTGTTGGTAGACTCTCAGTACAGAGGTCAAGGGTCAAATGGACATGGATACTGAATTACTTTTTCATCCCTTGAAATAGTGTCTGCCGAACAGAGATGTATTGTGCATACTTTCCCTTTCCTGTTGATAATATGAGAATCCTAGAGATGATTTCCTTTGTCACCATTCATCAGCATTTGTATTCTTAAAAAAAAATTATAGCCAACTTCTTAGATGGTATAAATTGGTGTCACTATATTGATTTACACCAGCTATGGATTAGGCCTTTAAATGAATTTTTTAATGCCTTAACTGCATAGGTGAATGCGCTACATAAACAACAAAGCCCCAAAATTTGCCATTAGCTGGATGCCATGAGCATTTCATCAAGATTTCCAGATCTCCACACTCAAATTAGTTCCAAAGACCTCCAGAATTCTGGTTCAGAATATGTGACCTCCAGAAAATGTAATGAAAGAGATCTATTATTTTGTTTAAAGAAACTTGTTCACAGATTTTTACGTTTACAGTATCTCTTTAACACTAGCTGATACTGTCATTTAGAACCCTAAAGCAAGATTAGACTACATTCACCAGTGATGTAAGCTGTTAGGTACTAAATTGCACGTTAGGATATGTTACCATTCTCACACTGGTGTAAATTATGAGTAACTCCACTGAACTCAGGGAAGTTCATCTGTGTAAAACTAGTGTAAGTGTGATTAGAATCAGACTCTGGATGTCTAGTGATTTAGTCATAAAGCAGGAACTATTCCCATTGTTACACAATCTGGAATGTATTATTTGTTAGCAAGAAGACTGGTTTCCTATAGGGTACTGCCATTGGGATCATGCTTCCCAGCTCAGGTATTCAGACACACACTAGTTCTGCTTAAGCTAGTGCAGTAAAAATAGCAGAGTAGCCAGCAATAGCATGGGCGACAGCATGGCCTAGTCACCTGAGTATAAACCCACCTAGACTCTTTGGGAATGTACTTGGGTGGGTAGCCCGAGCCGTCACTATGCTGCTCTTCTGTGCACACTAGCTCAAGCAGAACTAGTGTGTATCTGTCTACTCGAGCTGGGAAGCACCTCACAGCTGCAGTGTAGACCTTTCCTTAGTCACCCAGGAGACAGAAGATATAGGTATGTGACAGGGAGTAATAAGTAAAATTGTAATGGAAAGTTGTCAGACTGAAATATTCCAAGGGTATATCAGCATTGCAGGCCCACTACAGCAACGCAATGATAGTGCAGTCAGCTGAACAGGGATTTACAGAAGTAAATAAAGTAACGCAGATACCTGCTACTAATCTGACCATTTTGAACATCCTGGGTGTCCCCAAGCAGCACACACAAAGCCCCATGCTTGTAGTGCAATGTTTTGGGATGGGCTGTTGACAGATCAAACAACATTTAAACCATAAACATGGTTTAAATATTAAGAAATATCACTTTTTTGAATAACAGTGGGATGTATTGAAAGTAGAGGAGCCCCATATGCATAACCCTGCTTTACCAAGTTCATGGGACATTAGGTGTTGATGCTAACTTGTTTAAGTATCAGAGGGGTAGCCATGTTAGTCTGGATCTGTAAAAGCAGCAAAGAGTCCTGTGGCACCTTATAGACTAACAGACGTTTAGGAGCATGAGCTTTCGTGGATGCATGTAGTGGAAATTTCCAGGGGCCAGGTATATATATGCAAGCAAGAAGCAGGCTAGAGATAACAAGGTTAGTTCAATCAGGGAGGATGAGGCCCTCTTCTAGCAGCTGAGGTGTGAAAACCAAGGGAGGAGAAACTGGTTTTGTAAATTGCCAGCCATTCACAGTCTTTCACAGTCATTTAGCTGTTTAAGCTAAACTATTGGAGCAGTTGCAGTTGACATTGTGAACAACACACCTACATGTAGGCTTCACAGACAACAAGGTCAGGAACGAGTTGCTTGAGTCCTTGTTTAACTATCTCTAAATTGCTATTAAAACGTACCAAATTTACTATTTAGAGCTAAGGAAAACCAAGCTTTTTCTCTGGTTTTTGGAATCTCTCCCCTCCCTTTCCTCCCCTCCTTTTCCCCTCCCCCCATGCTTCAATTCTAAGTTCCTTCTCAAACCACAATGAGCCTAAGGCCAGGTCTACACTGCGACTTTAAATCGGTTTAATGGCCGATATATACCGATTTAACGCTGTACCCGTTCACATGACTCGTCATTAATATCGAGTTAAACGGCTCCTTAAATCGATTTCGGAACTCCTCCCAGACGAGAGGAGTAGCGCTAAATCCGATAGTGATAACTCGGATTAGGGTTCGTGTGGACGGAAATTGACATTATTGGCCTCCTAGAGGTATCCCACATGCACCACTGGCCGCTCTGGTCCGCAATCCGAACTCGGATGCGGAGTGCCGGTAAACAGGAAAAGCCCCGAGACCTTTACAATGACATTTCCTGCTTTCACGTGTCCAGCTCTGATCACCACGGGTGGCGATGCAGTTCAATGCAAAAGTAGCTCCTGCATTGAACCTTACGGGAGATACTAGATCTGATTCGCTGTATAGTGAGACAAATCTGTTTTATCAGAGCTCCATTAAAGAACAGGAAATGTCAAAGCGTTGAAAAATAAACTCCAGGATACACAGCGGTGCGTGACAGCCGTAACGGGAAGCCAGAGACTCAAACGGATGCTCATGGAGGGAGGGAGGGGGTAATGAGGACTACAGCTAGCAGTCTCCACAGCAGTTCTCTGAAAACTATTTGCATTCTTGGCTGAGCGCCCAATGTCTGTAGCTAATACACGGTGTCTTGCATGGTTCACGGAACAGCTCGTCATCTCTTCCCCCCCAGCACGTGAAAGAAAAGTAAAATAAATAATTCCTTGAGTACTGTAAATGTCACCCTCTGTGTACTGAATGCTGCTGGCAGACGCGATGCGCTGCGGTGAAGAGCAGTATCCGCTCCTCTGCCCCTCCCCAGTGGTAGACGGTCGCCCAGTGAGTGCTCCTGGCTGAGTCTGGCCGGGGGCTCCTGGGTGAAAATGGAATGACTCCCTTTTTTGACAGTGGATGGTACAGAACGGCTGGTAACTGTCTTCATCTTATCACCTGGGGCTGAGCTTCATCAGACCCCTTCCTCTCTTGTGTAAAGAAAGATTCTGAACTGCATGGACTGTCATAGCCCATGGAGGCTGCCTCCCCCTCATTTTATCTCACTAACTAGTCTGTGATTCTTATTCCTGCATCTTCATAACACATGCCAACAATGAGGGGGGGTCACTGCCGTGGTAGCCCAGGTAGGTGGGAAGCAACGGTTGCGTTATTTGCAGGGGCTCCCTCTGTGAATACTGAGCGGAGCAGCTGTGCTGTGATACACTGATTTAAATCACTTGATCCTATTCTTGTCCGGACTGACTCTATTTTTATTAACCATAAAGGGCAGGATTGACTCAGTCCCAGTAGAGTCAATCCCAATTTGCTTTCAAAAATTTTCACAGGGTTATTATCCGTTCTGTCCCATTTACTGATGAACAAAAGAGGGGAGAATGTAACAGTTTCTGCTGTCTACAGTAGTACCCGTCTACCACCAGGGAGCGGGAGGAGCAGATATGCTCTTCAGTGCTGCACATCGCCTCTATCAGCAGCATTCAGTACAAGAGGGTGACATTGTAAGTACTCAAGGATTGCTTATTTAACTTTCATTTCTCGTGCTGGGGTGGGGGAAGAGACTGATGAGCTGTTCCGTGAACCATGCGAGACACCGTGTTGTAAGCTACAGACATTGGGTGCTCAGCCAAGAATGCAAATAGTTTTCAGAGACTGCTGAGGACTGTGGGATAGCTGGAGTCCTCAGCACCCCCTTCCCTTCCTCCATGATCCCCCGCCCCCTGAGCTAATGTTAATGGTCGCGAGGGGTTCGGGTAAATGTCGTCAGTCATTCCTTGCTCCGGGAAAACATCAGCAGACAGTCCTTTCGCACCTTTTTCTCCTGGATTGCCCTTGCAGAAACAATAGCACGGCAGCCCTAGAGACGGTCCGCTTTTGTTTTTCCCATCACCATTTGTGTACTAGATGCCGTGGAGACAGAGGCGACACCGAGCGCTACACACTAGCATTCAATGCTTTTGCAATGATAGTACAGATGGTTACCAGTCGTTCTGTACCGTCTACTGCTGGAGAAAACTGGCAATGACATGACGGTTATCTCTCCTTCTCTGAACTGTCTGCTGCTATCATGATTGCCCTGGCTAAATCAGTTGGGGGCGCAACGCAAAAGCAAACTTGGGATTACTCACTGGCCACTGAGTCAATCCCTCCCTTATGGTTTCTAAAAAGAGTCTGTCCTGCCTACAAGAGAGTCAGGTGTATTAGAAGAGCGCAGCTACTCTGTGGCTGTATTAACATGGGGTTCCCCGCAAGAACCGCACCCATTGCTTCCTTCTCTCCCAACCCTCCGCAGCTACCGTGGCAGGGCCCCCCCACATTTGTGTCATGCAGTCGTGAGGATACAAGATTAAGAAACATAGACTTATTCGTGACATACACCGGGGGGGCACTTGGAGGCAAGCAGCCGGGCTATGACAGTCCAGGCAGGACGTACTCTATTTTAGAAACAAGAAGGAGCGATTGACTCTGTCCAGTGAGCCACTCCCAATTTTGGTTTCTGAACCATTGTGACAGGGGCACTCATGATAGCATCGGACACTACACTGTGATGCAGCTGGCCAGGTAAACAGAAAAAGCCTGATCCTGCGAACTTTTGAATTCCATTTCCTGATTGTCCAGCGTGAGGGTCAGCACACACACAGGTGAGCACACAGAGCTCATATGCACTGGGTAACAATGCAGTTCTCGGATAATAGAAGAAGAGCGCCAGCTTGGACCACACAGGAGGTTCTGGATCTGGATCGCTATCTGGGGTGAGGATCAGTGCTCACAGCACTGCGTTCCAAAAGACGAATGAAAAAGTTTTGAAAGAATTTCAAAGTCTGTGGCTGAAAAAGGGCACAGCAGGGACTCCCTGCAAGTGCAGAGTAAATGTCAAGGAGCTTAGGCAGGCCTACCAGAAAACCAGAGAAGCAACGGAAGGTCAGGCTTGAGCCGAAAACATGCCGCTCTATGCTGAAACTACATGCATTTGGAGTTCAGCGCTACCAGTCCCCACCCTGTCCGTGGATTCAGACTTGGGATTGAAAATATCAAGTTTTCTGAGGATGTAGCCGAGGGAAGATGGAGAGGAAGATGAGGATGAAGAAGACCATGGTGAGAGCACACAGCAGTCCGTAAACCCCAACAGCCAGGATGCTTTTTGAGACCCCAGAATACAGTCCCTGCACTCGCAAGCGACAAGCCCAGACAGTGAAGCCATGGAAGCGACCTCGGTAAAGTGTCCCTTCATTCTGTATCAAAACACGGATTAAAACAAGATGGTTTTTTTAGATCGATTGACACCAGGGCTTTTGCTGCAGTCGCAGCCATTAAGGTTACAGGAAAATTTCGTAACATGTCGGGGATGGAGCGAAAATCCTCCAAATTAATCTCCATGAATCGATCGTGGAGGAACTCAACAAGCCTTATGATATATGAGAACATTTCTGGCAAGAGCACTTATCTTGTTCCCCCATAGTAGTGGTAAATTTTCAACGCCATGCATTTTGCAAACATTTGGTACTGCAGGCATTGAAGGCATTGCACTGAAGCATTGCAGAAACAAACGATCTGCCTCCTGCGTGGTATTCCAGGAGAGAGATATCATCCATTGTTACCTTGTAGAAAATCAGGAATGTAAATAGGGGCAGACATGGCGATTTTGCTACTGGCCAGAGCGGGGGGATGGGAGGAGGGATAGCGACGAGTTTCAGCGTCTGGCACAGGATTCTTCCAGCTACCAGCAACGCGCTGCGGGGGGTGAAGTAGGGTGATCACTAGCAGCGATCGTATATGATAGGAGCCATGCGCTGTTGGGGATGTGAAAGAGGGGGTTTGGGCTTGCAGGTTCCTCTTAACAGGAGCAAGCATCATATAGATCACTGTGTATATGAACGGCTGAGAAGTCAAACTTTTAAAGCCTTACTTACCATCGCCGCGTGGATGTAGGGTGGCCGTACTGCGTCTGTGTGTGTGCCACACCAGTCACACAGACACTGAATATTTAAACGATACAAAATGCGACCTTGTATAGAGATCACATGTGCTCTGTAAGGTGGATAGTGTTCTTTGTGAAAGAGTACTAGCATGTTCTGTAAAAGGTATCTTTCCACATACTTATCACCCTGGTTTGCCTCCCCCATGCAGCTGCACATTTCTCTGCATCCTACGCCATCACGAGGGCGTGCTCTGATACGGCGGAGGAAGAAGACGCAAGATGAAATGTTCACAGAAATTATTGAAGTAACACGCAATGAGAGGGATAAACAGAATGATTGGAAGAATGTGGTAGCAAACTGACAGGAAAGATGCCAGTGAACGATCTGAGAGGCTAGGCAGGAAGACCAGCGTTGGCGAGATGCAACGCTGGATCTGCTGCGTGCTCAAACTGATATCCTCCAACGCAAGTGGATCTTCAGGAAGAGCACCGCAGTAGCCAGAGTGCGCGCTGCCCCTGTAAAACCTCCCTGCAAGCCCACGTCCCATATCTCCCCCACCAGACGTGTAAGAACGCGTGGGGAAGGCTTTCTGTACCCGCTACTCCTCCACCCCCTGAGAGTTCAAGTAAAGGCTGTAATTACGCTACAATGTGCTTAATGGCCTTTCCTTCCCCCTTCCAAGCACAGCAGCAAGGGATACCTTCCTAATTCTCTGCTTTTTTATAGTTCATTTGTAAGAAAGAATACATAGAAAGGGAGGTGGGTTGCTTACAGGGAAAAGTAGTAGGAAAAACACATGATTTTTAACAGATGCATAATTACTTTAATGATTTTAATGATTTTTAAACGAGACTGAATTTATTTCCTTCGCCAACCTGTAATCAAAAGGGGAGGGTGGGTTGCTTACACTGAATAAGTCCACAAGTGCGGAGGGTTCATCAGGGGAAGCAAACAGAGTCACACCGTACCTGGGCCGTGCTGAAACTCGTTTCAAGGCTTCTCTGATGCGCAGCGCCTCCAGGTGTGCTCTTCTAATTGCCCCGGGTCTCTGGCTGCTCGTACTCAGCGGCCAGGTGATTGCCTCAGCCTCCCACCCAGCCATAAATGTCTCCCCTTAGTCTCACAAGACTGTGGAGCACACAGCAAGCACGCAATAGCAAGCGGGACATTGGTTTGGCTGAGTCTGAGCGAGTAAGTAATGATCGCCAGCGACCCTTTAAACGGCCAAATGCACATTCTACCACCATCCAGCACTTGCTCAGCCTGTAGTTGAAAGCTCCTGACCACTGTCCAGGCTGCCAGTGTATGGCTTCATGAGCCATGGCATCAAGGGGTAGGCTGGGTCACCAAGGATAACTACAGGCATTTCCACATCCCCAACGGTTATTTTCTGGTCTGGGAAGTAATTCCCTTGCTGCAGCCGTTTAAACAGACTAGTGCTCCCTAAGACGCCGAGCGTCATGAACCCTTCCTGGCCATCCCACGTGGATGTGGGTGAAACGTCCCTTGTGGTCCACCAGTGCTTGCAGCACCATTGAAAAGTACCCCTTGCGGTTCACGTACTGGGGGCCCTGGCGCTCTGGGCCAAGATAGGGATATGGGTTCCATCTATGGCCCCACCACAGTTCGGAAAAAACCCATTGCAGCAAAGCCATCCACTATCACCTGCACGTTTCCCAGAGTCACAACTTTCGTAGCAGCAGCTTAACGATTGCTTTTGCTACTTGCATCACTGCAGCCCCACAGTAGATTTGCCCACTCCAAATTGATTCCGACTGACCGGTAGCTGTCTGGCGTTGCAAGCTTCCAGAGGGCTATTGCCACTCGCTTCTCCACTGTGAGGGCTGCTCTCATGTTTGTATTATGGCGTTTCAGGGCAGGGGAAAGCATGTCACAAAGTTCTAAGAAAGTGCTCTTACGCATGCGAAAGTTTCGCAGCCACTGCGAATCGTCCCACACCGTTAAAACAATGCGGTCCCACCAGTCTGTGCTTGTTTCCCGTGCCCAAATTCGGCGTTCAATGGGTAGAAGATGCCCCGTTAATAGCAGTAGCTCCAAAACGCTGGGGCCAGCGGTTATGGAGAATTCTGCCTCCATCTCGTCATCGCTGTCCTCGCCGCTCAGCAATAGCTGCCTCCTCCTCTCCTCCTGCCTTTGCAGTTCATTGTTCAGTATAGTCAGCACGAGAGTACGCGAGGTGTTGACAACGGTCAGGATACCGTTTGTGATCTCAGGGTCCATGATTGCTGTGCTATGGCGTTTGCTCAATGCACTCCGGGAAAAAGGCGCCAAAGGGTTGTCTGCTGCCTTCACAAAGGGAGGGGTGAGGCTGTACCCAGCACCACCCGGGGCAATGTTTTCTGCCCCATCAGGCACTGTGCTCTCACACCCGGAAGTGGGAACTATGGATAGCTGAGGAACAGCTACCCACGTGCACCGCTCCTGAAATCGATGGTAGCTTTGGACCATGGACGCAAACAATCGATTTCGTGATCCCACTGTGGACACGCTAAACCGATTTTATTAGATCTGTTTTGTAATATCGGTTTAAGCTAATTCGAAATAATCGTGCAGTGTAGACGTACCCTAAGAAATGGCATTTGCTGCAGAGACATGCCATAGGAAGCACCACAAATACAGCTAACTAACCAGTTGTTACCTAGATTTTTTTAGGGATTAAACACTATTTTTGCAGAGAGAGGGAGATAGTTGACTGTAATCAACAGTGATAATTATAATAATAACCCCCTTCAAAAAAAGAGGTTCCTTTTTCTCAGTTGGAGCCTGAGCCACCAGTTCATCTCACCTTTCTTTACTATGTCTAGAGCTAGATTCTACCTCGCCCTGTATCTTGTATTGTCATATATAACAGGTTAAAATGTTACCATATCAAACCACTAGTACTTTACACCGTCTTTACTCTGTTGTAAATGACTGCATATGGTATAAGGCAATGGTGAAATGGGCACCTAGATGACAAACCATTTGGCCTGGCACAGAGTGAAGTGAATTGGGTGGGATCCAATGTTACAAGTTCTCTGATTTTTGCTGGCTGCCCAACATCTGTTTATCTTTATATTTTAATAGTTCATCTGGTATTAAAAGGCAGACATACGCAATTCCTGCTTTGCAATGCTGGGGACAGTGTTTACTCACCTTGGCAGCTGACAATGGCATTTTTGCATTCTTTGGGAGTTCATTGTCCTTTGATGGGTAATGAGTGATACGGGACAAAGAAGCAGTGGTGGTCCAATTTAACACATCCTTCTAATTCAGGTTTAGTGGATGAAATAGAAGAAACTTCAAACCTGCAAGTAGGGCCCATAGGATTTAGCTAAGGCCAACTTTCTCATCTGTGATCTTGCTTTTTTCATTATAACTGACATTTTTGAGGGTGAGCTTTGTTACAGACTATTAGCCTATGGCAGTGGGCTGGAGAGATGAGACTTCACTGAGATACAGAACACATAAAAAAGAGCGAACAATTGAAATTACAGGGTTATTGGTATCTTGTTGTCGAGGTAGCTTGAGGTTGGTTATACACTGAGAGGAGTTCAGCTCACTTTTATGTGTGATGTTGTGAAATGAAATCAGTGTTCAGTGTGCCCCAACACTAATTGTAAAACTTTCTGAAAACAAAGAGCAAAAACAAAGTAGTTTCATTGTTCCCCCTTCCCCCCCTTTAACTGTTGTAGTGATCTTTCAGAGCTATCACGGCAAGTGAAGCTTGATGCACTTTGTGCGCCTTTTTTATTTTTGTCGTGAATAATATATTTATATGTTAATACATTTTATCCTGGACATTGTATAGTCATCCTAGAAACAGAAAAGAGAATTCTTGTATCAGAACAACAATATAACTCTGATAAAACATTACAATAGAAACAAAAATAAAGTTACGTGTATATATAGTATAAAAAGAGGATTTTTCTAAAAAGAATAGTATATTTTTCCCTATAAGACCAATCCCTGGTTTATACAAGGGGATGCTTCTTGTTGAGTTATTAGGAGAACTGAGCAGGCCTTCATTTCCTCCTGAGCCTGCAGAATCAGAAAGATATCAAATAAGGGTTGGATCCTGCATCAGGAAGTTTGTGGGCCAGCCCCTGTACTAGCATAGCAAACTGAAGAATCCGTCTCTAACACAGAAGGCCTGGAAACAATTTTTAAACTCTCAGAGCAGATCCTTTGACCAAACATAGATCATTTGTCTCAAATCACCTTTGATATTTTATTGGCGAAAATATGGTGGAGACTTCAGAGCACTGACAGCTTTAATAAGTAAAATATTCTCAAACACTCTATGATTAGTTTGTGGTTTCTTAGGCCCTAATCTTGCAAAGATTTACACTCATGCTTAACATTACACAACTGTGAGTAGTCCCATCCAAGTTAAGTCTATATGTCTTAATTTAGGGTGAAAACAGCTTCACACAGCCTCCCCTCCTCCCACACAAAAAAAAATAAAATAGGACTAGAATGTGTAAGATGTATTTACAAAGGCCTGCCTCAGACAGAATAACAGTGCATCTACAGAGTGATAGTGGACTCCTTTGGGAAGGAATGGGGTATCACCACCTCTGTTTCCCACAAATACAGCCTGAATTTGACTCCAAAAACCTTAATTTGCATTTAAATGTGTGTCCACATAAGGAGCCCATTTCTTTCCAAATTTCTCTGGGGAAGTGCTGTACATGCTGAATAAATAGTCCATAGCCAGCCAGTCTCCTGAGAATACAGACAAAGCTTTCTGACCACAAATCTGCTGCTACTTGCTTATTTACCTAGCAGAGACAAGAAAGTTTACCATGATCAGAATTCTTAAATAAATTAAAGGAAACGAGGAAAAAGTGAGGGATATTATTATTACTCTTCACCATCTCTACTCTTTTCTCCTTCCCATAAAGAGACAGAGTATTTCCTTAAGAACAATAATACAGTCCCCCTAAGGATCTCAGTGCACTTTAGAAACATTAATGAGCTAAGTCTATAACCATCCTGTCTGGCAGGAAAGTTCTATTCTGTGGAAAGGGTGTGGGAAAGCCAGCCAGACCTGCATTCCACTGACTTATTGTGTGATTGGTCAAGTCACTTAACCTCCCTGCACCTGCATTTCCCCATCTGTGAAACTGGGATAATAATGTTTTCTGACTTTTGAGTACTTTGAGATCATTTGTGAAAACCATATCCATGCTAAGTAAGATTAATCTTTTATAGATAAGGAAACTGAAGCACAAAATGATTAAGGGTCTACTCTGAATATCTAAAAGCTGCATTCCATTTTGCAAATGAGATTTTATGGGCATGAATCATGATATAATTTAGACGTCTACACCATTTGCAGAAATCAGGTAGCTAGGTGTCCAAATTACTTTCATAATTATTTGTGTCTGGAAAATAGGAAACTAGGTTGGTGACCCTTTTGAAATCAAGCCCCAAGTGACTTTCTGAGGTCATAGATTGAGTGTGTGGCAGAGCCAAGAATAGAATCCACATTTTGACTCCCAATTTTCTGCTTTAGTCGCAAGATCAATCTTACAGATTAGCACAATGCCCCTCCTCACTGCCTTCTCATCCCAACAGTCTATGTATTTAAAAGAACAGCACATTTTACTTCGGGCATGTTTACACTGCAGTTGGGAGGTGAGATTGCAATACATGTAGGCATACCTGCTAGCTTTGATTGAACTAGGTTGTTAAAAATAGCAATGATACTGTGGCAACCTGGGCTAGCCACCTGACTATGTACCCAGGGTCTGGTGGCCTTGCACTTGGATGGCTAGCATATGCCGCAACCTGTGCTGCTGCAGTTTCACTGTTATTTCTAGCAAGCTAGCTTGATCAAAACTAGCTTGAGTATGTCTATTCATGCAGCAGTCACAGCTCCCAAATGCAATGTAGACTACCCTAAATTACTCTGGATTTATAACAATGTAGCACAGAGCAAAATTTGGCCCTGTATTTTTGTGCTTAAATCTGTAGTATAACTCATCAAACGCAGAGGTGTGATTGCAAAGGTAAAATCAACAATGTACAGACTTTGTTCCAGCATGAACAAAAAGTTTTCTTATCCTTTTTATATTTGAAATATTCAGTTGTCAAAGTCTTAACTCACTGACTAGTTTAATATGAAAATGCAACCGCTATTAGCTTCTGCTGAATTAAAGAGCATTAAAATTACCAAAAAGATTCATCTACTGTACTGAAGAAGACCTCATAGATTTAACCCATTGGAAGAAGTTGAGCTATTCAATTTCACTGCTTTCAAATAAGTTAGTTCTGGAAGTCCAATTAAGCATAACAATGCAGAAAAGGAAAAAAGATGCTTATTTTGTGGCATAATGGAAAAACAACAAAGAATTGGGTACACTCACTACGCTATGTGAAAAGCCTTTTTTAAGCAACTAAATTAATTTATCTCTGCAAGGAAACAGCAGAGATAAATAACTCCTTGATCTTCAAAGAAGAACTTTACAATGACTAATTTTCTCGAAAGACAATTGATTTTTATTTTTTTTTCAGTGATCGTACTATAAGTTTGGAGAATATTCCTTTTCTGAGTAGTCCACATGAAATACTACTATCAAGCAAATTAGTAAGAGAAAATTTCTTAAATTCTGATTTAAAGTCTCACCAAGAACATGGATGAAGATGCTGCGAGCTGTGCATTTATTCAAATAAACATGAGTAAATCATACACAAGCTATAGAACGGCAGAAATTTTAGTTTTAGAGTGGTGCGGCGAGCGTTTTATTGCACTAAACAGTACGAGTGTGACATTATGTGCTGTACTCACTCATGCTCAGTGTAGTATACTCAAACTGCATGGTGTCACAATCAAAATATGAAATACAAAACATGAATGGATTCAGGCCTGCAAACTTTTATGTGCATATCTGCCATTGAAATCAGTGGGAGCTTTTCATACATAGAGTTCTTATGGCTGAAGCCTTAAAACATGCAGAAAGGAAGCTAACTTCTACCCATCAGAACTCAGATAGTAAATATGACATAGTATTCTGAGAAGCATCTCATCCTGCCAGGAACATGACCCTGATCAAAAAACTCACTGAAGTCAATGAGAGTTTGCATACCTTTTCATGAATGCATAACCTGAAGCTTTTTGAGTTGCTCCCTCAAACGTGTTAGATTATTTTAAAAATATTTCATTTCCAAAAGACTATCTTTGCTTCCTTGTGGATAGGGCACTGAACTTGGCTCTTCCTATGTAAAAGAGTTGTTTTTTTTATTTGCTATTTAGCCAGCACTGACAGCATGCTCAATACTGTACAAGATACTTGACCTTCTTTATCCTTCAGCAACCATGGAATCACAACACAACCCATTGTGGCCAAGAGGTTTGATACTATGATTCCCTCCTAGTCGGGCATTCAGCAAGGCTTTCCCATACATGAAGTTTGTTCCGAATGCAGTAGAATGTTTGCTAACTGATTTAAGCAACTATGTGATCGTATTACATCTGTACTGAGTTCTTAATTTATTGGCTCCCGTTAAAGTGGTGGATTTAAATCAAGCTGGCATTGCTGGTTTTTAAAGCCCTTGATATTGTAGTGTAAGCTCCTTTTTTGCCTTGTATGTTCCCCGACACTATTCAACTGTTAGAGATCCCACCACGGAGTTTTAACGCAAGGAACTTGTGCTTTCGTTGTGCTGCCCGTATGGTGTGAAACTTGCTACCCTTGATATGCAACTCACCTAACACTTTAAAAAATATCTGGACGTATGACTTCTTATTTATTCAGCCCCTCATCCCCACCTTGGATGCGATTATCTGATTTCCTAGTATATGAGCTTTTATTTGACAGTTTTTAGGTGTATTTAAATTCTTTATATGGTAGGATATGTCACCCAGAGTGAAATGATGAAACAATAGGGCAGGGCTGGATGAATAAAAACATTGCTATATTTTATTATATTAATACTAGTCTCTCAAGAGGTAGGTGAATATGTATTGTTGTTATGCCCATTTCAGCATTAAGGGAACTGAGGAAGAGTAGTTAAATAACATGCTCAAGGAGTTAGTGTCAGAGCCAGAATTCGGCACTGTACCTGCAAACTCTTCCACATGTGTGTAACTTTAGTATGGTGAGTAGACCCATTGATTTCCTTGGAAATACTCATCACAGTAAAGTTAAAATGTGCACCTAGGTGTTTGCAGGACCAGGGGCTTAAATCACCTGTCTATGTATTTAAATTTATCCCTATTCAGCAAAGTACATAAGCATATGTCTAATTCCCATTGGTTTCAATGAGACTTAAGTACATGCTTAAGTAATTTGCAGAATTGGGGCCTAACTACTGAAGAATGGTTTGCTCCTGCTCCTGTGTTCAGACCACTTGATTCTCCTTCTTTCCCTCTTCTTTGACAAAACTATTCGACTGAAACTGAATCCTCTGAACAGTGATGGGACGTAAGCAGCAATCTCAGGGTCTATTTACACTGCAGTAAAAGACCTGAGGCATGGCTGCGGCTGTCCCAGTCAGCTGAGTCCAGCTGTGGGGCTATACAATTGTAGTGTAGGTGTTTGGGCTTGGGCTGGAGCCCAGGCTCTGAGACCCTGTCGGGGGAGGGTCTTAGAGCCCAGGCTCCAGCCTGAGCCTAAATGTCTACACTTGCATTTTTAGTCCCACAAGCCCAAGTCAGCTGACCCCTCTCTGAGACTCAGTGCTGCAGGTTTTTATCGCAGTGTAGATGTACCTGTGCAGTGTCTTGGACATAACTGACATGGTTGCATGGTTCCTGTTAGATAACCGTTGCTAGAATGCTTGGTAAATCGTCTGTACCCTCCAGTGAATAAGCTGAGTCTCTACCCCATCCTCGACAGATGATGGAGACACTGAGTTAGTGTCTGAACTCAACCCTTTCCTAGAGTTTGGCTTTATTAGTAACTCTAAAACACTAGCACAAAATAAACCACAGCCTAACCTTCCTCCCTCTTCTTGGATGTCTCTAGCACTTCCTTTGAGGACATGCCTGATCTAGAGTCTCAGTTTCCTTTCCCTTATTTTCATCCATCTCCCTTATGCCCAGAGTAGAATTAACAAACCACTCCTACCAAAATGAATCAGCAGAACAGCCCTATGCAGGGTTCTAGTACCTGCTAAGAAGGCTAGTCAACAGAAGAGCTCTTTTACCCATCTCAAGATTCACACTTTTTTCTACACTTATATTTTTTAATTTCTTTCAGTGCATAAACTTCAAGAGAAGTGAAAAACTACTTGGTTTTCAATTTTTCTGAGTGTTAGATTTGGAACCAAGTAGTTTAATTATATATAAAGTAAACTGATATAAACTAATATCTGCCAGCATCAGAGGATAGCAGTTGAGCCATGCTACTGCTCAGTGTAGTAATGTCACTAGCTGATTCCATACTTAGCAGCAGCCTACAAAGTCCTTTATTTCTTCTGTTTGCTCTGAAATGAATTGGTGCAGCAATCAGGCTTGATGGACAGAGAATGCCAAAATGACCCTCATTCAGAACCCCTGTTCATCTGACAGGAAGGCTGACATATGTTGGTTTAGGCTCTTCTCCACTGTGACATTTCTAGGAGTCTGAGATATAACAGATAAGCTCCAACGGTCTGAGACAGCTTGTGCAATCAAACTTTGTAGTCTTGATGGAGGTATGGCATTTTGGTCTATTGATCAACGACACAAGAAGTAAAACACAAGGATAAAAATGCATTGTGATATTTTGTTGTCAAAGCAAAATAGAATTTTCTCTTTTCCTTGTGATTCCAACATTTAAGAGGAAAAAAAATCTACAAAGTAATGGGAAAATAGCATGTAAAGCTTTAAGTTGTTTTTAAAAAAATATTTGTGCTCTTTGGTTGCTCTGAGAAAAGGAATTTCAGAAACTTCTAATATGCTAATGTAACCCTTTTGCCCCTCTGAGTTGGCAGCAACAAGGGCCGGGTTCAGTATCCAGGGGTTCCGTTTCAGTAACACAATGCATAACCGGCTTGAGCCCCCACCCAGTGACCTGGGACAGTTACATACCATACCCTTTTGGGCGCCTCTAGGAGGCAATACTTTCCCTTTTGCAAGCACGGAGTCTGAGTGTAGCAAAACCTTTTTAATAAAGGAAGGAATCAATGCGGCATCCCTTTGGAGAAACACCACAAACAGAGTTATAACACAAACCATAAACAAAAACCCACACCCCAAGTACATTTGGCAATGTCCTTTTCCCCTTAGGGTCTTAAGTCCAATCACTCCAAAGTCCAACAACCCAAAAGTCTCTGGTCAATGCCACCCCAGAATTCAAGAGTCTATCTGTAGAGGTCCCTCCCCCCAGCCTGGGTGAAAGGGGCACCTTACGTGGTCCAGGGCCAACTGCCCTGCCTCTCCGTGGGTTCTGCTTCCTCCTCTCCGAACTGCTCTGCCTTACTAGCTGCTCCACTCTGCTCCTCCAGCCATCCTCACAAACTGCTCCGCTCCACCAGCTGCCCCGTGAGCTGCTCCAGTTGTCCCTGCAAACTGCTCGGCTCTGCTCGCTCTGTGGGCCACTCCACCCGTTCCACAGCTACTCCACTCTGCCAGCCTCCACTCCACCAGCTGTCCCGTGTCCGCTTCAGCCATCTCCACAACGGCCCACTCACCAACTGCTCTGTCTGCAGTATAGCTTCAGGCTCCCCGCACTAGTTAGCACATACTCAGTGCTCCCAGCTAATTTCAGCTCTTTTGTGATTTCACTGCTTAGTTGATCTCAGCTCATAGTAGGGAAGCCCCATGTGAGTGCACCATTAGCCCAAGTGAGTTAGCTCAATAACCTGTATATAGAGTCTTAAGGGAATAAAAAAATCAACTCTGACATTTCACAGTGGATGAGAGGAGGGGTGGAACTGGTGCATCTGGCTCCACAAGGAGACTGACCACAAGCACAGATACCTGTCCCCACCCTCTCTCATTCAGTGGGTTTGGAACCCACGTCCTGTTTAGCAAGTACCACCCAACTGAGGTTAAGTCATTTCTGTCACAAAGCTGTCCCACAGCTCCCCATTCACACAATCATGGTGACAAACTTTTTTTTCCCTCCTGCTCCAATAACAAGGAAATTGGGGATTCCAAAGCTGTTAAAATTACCATCCCAAGCTGCTGTGGGCTTATGCTAAGTTGATGGTGAATGCCAATGCAAATCTGTCCACACCTTTTGAGATTCTTGACATTCTTTCCACACTCCCTACAATTCACCACCAGATGTCAGGATACAACTCATCCTGACTCTGCTTACATCAGCAACTTGAAATGTTGTCTGTGCAGATGCAGGTTGAAAAACTCTGTTGTCTGATAGCCTAAGACACATTACATTTTTCTCCAGAAAATAACAGTCTTTGTGAACATTCATATTCTACATTGTGAAAGTAAAGTTTTGCATATGTGCAAGACAAGCCACGCTTCTTTGTAATTCCCATACAACACAGTTTCAGGTTTATATTACTAGTAAAATTACAAGATACAACCAAAAGAAAGATTTATTTTCAAGGTAGGTTCCTAGTATATAACAAGAAATAATGGCCCACCAAGCTGTACTACCAAGACAACACTTGCTACCAGGAGAAGTCCCATTAAGTACAGTGGGCGTTGAAGGCACTCAACACCTTACAGAATCAGACCTTCTGTTTTGCAGGCAGACATGCAGAAATTTGTACAGCAGAATCAGGAAGAAAAATTCAAAAATACCCTGAAATATTAACCTTGTCTTTTAATTCACAAGATTTCTTCATTCTATTTTAGAGGGAATTTTGAGCAGGAAACTCGTGGTAGAAAAAAGTTCTCTCATGCATATTATAGGTTTCATTTTTTCTACTTCCTTGCAATTTGTGTTTTCATTTTCACTTGTGCAAAGTGTCTGTGAAATGCTGCCAATCTGATCTGGTAGTTTTGCCTCCACTTTTCATAGGTGTACCCACCTACACATGGTGCAAAGCAGTGGTTAATCAGACCCCATTCTAATAGGTGATTGGTGAGGAAGTGGTTGGGAACCAAGAAAAGGAAGAGGAAAAGGAAATCAGGCAATTAAAAATAGCCAAAAATCATTTTAAACGATTTTGGATGGAAAATGTACACCTTTAAGATTTTTCTCTGAGCTTAACATACAGTCAGCAGAGAAGCACTGATGGCAAAACATTATGCAGCAGGCAAATAGGATATGTCACTTTATACATTAATTAGAATTTTGCTGCAGTGATTCCATAAAATTAACACCTCTATAGATATCCTTATCACACAGCTTATAAGTAAGGCTAGTTTATGTCATGATGGTCATGGATGTAACGGAATCCATGGTTTCCAGAGATCTCCTTGACATTCTCTGCTTCAGCCCCAGGGGCTGCGGGACTCTGGAGCTCGCAGCCAGTGGGGCCCTGGCAGCATTCCAGCAACAGAGAGCCCCCTGCAAGGTTCCGGTGACAGACTCCTGCCGGGGCCCTCAGGTGAGTGGCTGGGGGTGTCGCATTTTCTTTTTGGAAAATAAGATCACCCTGCAGCTCTCTGCCACCGTGGGTGGAGGGGGACCTCCCCTGAAGTTTCCAGTTGCCAGGGCCAGAGAGGGAACCTCACAGCTCCCAGCCACCATGGTGGTGGGGGAAACCATGGACCCACAGCAGCAAAAGTCGCAATCAGGTCACGGCTTCTGTGAATTTTTATTTATTGCCTGTGACATGTCCATGGCTTTTATTAAAAATAACCATGAGAAAATCTTAGCCTTAATTAGAAGAAATAAAAAATGCTTTCAGTTCATCTTGACAGTGCTGCTGCATTAAAGAAAATATGAGAAAGAAGACAGTGATTGTCTTCTCTTAAAATCATTTATTTGTATTTCAGAAGATAATTTACAGGGACTGCACAATCTACAAATAGGGACACAGGTGTATAAAGCAAGTTGGTATACATTAAGTGATGCCAGTGTTTGAAATTTCAGTATTTAGTCATGAGCTCAAAAATAGTGTCTCCTAAATATTCCAGTAATTATGTAGGCTCTAAATACCAGTTAGTATACAACACAGCTTTACATTTGGAACAGTGGCTTGAAACTATATAGCTGTTGAGTCTCAATTGGCACACAAATGAGGGGAGTTATGGGTATAAAAATGTTATGTGTTAAGTACATAGAATATAATTTATGTGTATACCCAGATCCTTGGAAGAGAGATCACTCAAGATTGAAGCTGCATTACTGTTGTTCTCACATGTAGTAAATAATTGGTCTGCTATGGCCCATCTACCCTCAAAGTGCATCTGGCATTGAGTAATTCTAGCTTTGATGGTGCAAATCCTGAATATCTAGTAATTTTTCAATTAACAGGATCTTAAGTGTGGTAGTTCACCTCCCATAATATTGGGGTGGGTTTCCCAGCAGTTGCTGTTAATATTTTGAAAAACTGGCTTGCTCAGCTGTTCTGAAAGGTTGGGAAAGAGAGAGCGATAATTTTATTTAGTGTATCCATACATGTGCAAGGCTCTTCACAGACAATCTCTCTAGAACTTAGATCCCTGCACTGAGGATCTTACAGTCTAAGGCCCCAGTTCAGCAAAACACTTGACAACTGACAAACAACAGATGACAGAAACATCAGGAAATGGGGGAGAGAAGTGAGATGAAGGACACATGACAGAAAACTGATTCTGCCATTTTTTAATTGGATTTATATACATTTAGGTGGTGGAATGACAAGGGCTTGGATATAGAAGGAAAAACTGAGGAAAGAGATGAGGAAGATGATAATGATAAACTTTCACCATGTTCCTTACTCACCCCATTTCCTCCCCATCTTCCACACTCTCTTTCCTCATCTCTTCTTTATCCTGTTTCATACTTTTGCCAATAAAAGATTTGAGAGGAATCAAAATGATTGAGACTGGGCCCCAGAAAACGAGATCAACAGCTTCTCTTCAGCCTATCCAAAGCCTGAAAATATTTCCTGTCCCAACCATGTACACACAGTCCACAACTGTGAAGAGGTTCTTAATCCACAAGCTACTCAGTAACACACAATTATGACAGCAGGTTGTGCCTGGTGTGGTCCAGGTTGCATAACAGGTTCCATTATAAACTCTGTCTTTATATGCTTATAACTTCTGGAAATGTTCACAGTTTGGAATGCTTGTGTTTTGTCTGCAGATGATATTTTTGCTAGAAGCATAAGTAAAATCCTTCATATAATCCAAGTTCAGGAGGGTAAAAAAAAATCACATTTTATAATAATCTACACCTAGGCCTGCAGCAAAAACGGCGAAGTAATGAAACTTGATGTGGAAATAGTCCTCTGAGCGGATGAGTGCATTGGTTTAGTTTGTGAAAAAACAAACAGTTTTGTTCTAAGAAAGTTTGGAGTCTTGAAAACTGGTCATGTGCAGGCAAACATTTGTTAAGCTGATTAGTGGGCACAATGTAAGACATGCCACTGGGATCTTGGGATATGTGCACTCTCTATTGCAGTGGTTTTCAAACTATGGGTCGTGACCCAGAACTGGGTCACAGAATGGAAGGGACTGGATTGCAGCGGCTCTAGTCAGCACTGCCGACCGGGCCATCAAAAGTCCCATTGATGGTGCTGCCTGGCTAAGGCAAGCTAGGCCCTACCTGTTCCAATACCATGCTGCACCCCAGAAGTGGCCAGCAGCAGGTCTGGCTCCTAAGCAGGGGGGGATAGGGGTGGGCACAGGACTCTATGTGCTGCCACTGCCCTGAGCACCAACTCCACACTCTCATTGGCTGGGAACTGGTGGGGGTGCTTGCGGGCAAGATCCGTGTGGAGCTGCTTGCACGCCTCTGCCTAGGAGTCAGACCTGCTGCTGGCCGCCTCCAGCGCAGTGCGGTCCGTGCAGGCAGGAAGCCTGCCTCTGCACCCTGGCTGCGCCGCTGACCGGGAGCTGCACAAGGTAAGCCCGCGCCCTAAACCTGCCCCAGCCATGAGCCCCCTCAATCCAGAGCTCCTTCCTGCACCCCAAACCTCCATCCCCAGCCCTGAGCCTCCCCAAAACCCAGAGCCCCTTCCTGTACCCCAAACCCCTCATCCCTGGCCCCAACCTACAGCCTGTACCCCCAGCCCAGAACCCTGATCTCCTCCTGCACCCTAACCCCCTGCCCCAGCCCAGAGGCCCCTCCCACACCCTGAACCCCTCATTCCCGGCCACACCCCACAGCCTTCATCCCACACCCCAACCCTTTGCCCCAGCTCTGAGCTCCTCCAAAACACTAAACCCCTCATCCCCAGCTCCGCTGGGTCATGGGCAGCAACAATTTTCTTCAGCTGGGTTGCCAGAGAAAAGTCTGAAAACCACTGATCTAGTATATCTAGAATCACTTCTCTGCTTTTTCTATCTTTAGAAAAAACATGAAACAAGAAAAATGAACTTCCATACAACACAGGGTGTCTATAAGCGAAAGGGAGTTTTGGCAAATGGGTGGCAGAAGAACCTAAGGGTAGGAGACATTTTTCTTCCATTCCCTATCTAAGTGTAGCACACACTGTGTACAGTAGTCACGGCTCAGAAGAAAAAGTGAAACACATTGTGATAGGTTAACCCCCCTTTTTGGGATGCCACTTGATGTACTGGGGTTTCACTGAACCCCTCCTGCTCCACCAGTTTGGATTTCCTCTCCCTGTTTTGCTGAATTAGGCTCTCCAGCCTCTTGCAGAACACACACACAGAGTTAGGGCCACACCCAGCTGCAGACACAGACTGAAGTCAGCTCTGTGTGAGAGGATTCACCCAGCACTCATATACACACCCTTTTGGGGAATAAACCCAAAATAATACGGTCTTGCACCATATAGAAAGATCTGCACAGTGCAAGCTCATAAAAATTTGCCCTCTCCCTCAATGTGAAGAGAGATATGCACAGCTTCTTGCCCCTCCCAATATTAACTGCACAAACTGGGTTATGTTGTAAACAAGAAATAAGTTTATTAACTAAAAAAGACATTTTAAAGGATAGCAAACAGAACAAAGCAGATTACTAAGCCAATAAAACAAAACACACAAACTAAGCTTGATTCACTAAAGAAACAGGTTACAAAATGCAATTTCTCACCCTAAATGTTGAATTAGGTAGGATGCAACGTTTCTGTAGCTCAGAGTTCCAGCTATTTCTTTTCACAGACTGGACCCCTGCCTTAGTCTGGACTCATCCCTGCCTTTCCCTTCTGGTTAGTTCCTTTGTCCCTTCAGGTTCTTTCAGCAGTCCTTCTTCTTGGATAGGCAATGGAGGAGAGTCCAGATCAACCCCCTCCCCAGCCCTTAAAAAGGATTTACCTAAGGTGGGAATCCTTTGTTTGATCCCCATCCCCCTAGAGTGGAAAAGTACCAGATGTGTCCAAGGAGGTATTTTGCATCAGCTGACATTTTCACCTCACTTTGTAGTGTCACAACTATATCCTGGGATGCCTCTCAGGAAAAAGAGATTGATATCTTCATAGTTCTATTGTCCTTCTTAAATGGGTCATTCAGGAGGATTGCCTACTGTGTGGTGGGCGTTCTCCCCAAGTGTACACACAGTTGTAATGGTAACATAGTCAATATTCCTAACTTTAGATACAGAAATGATACATGCATACAAATTGGATAATCACATTCAGTAAATAATAACCTTTCCAATGACATCTTACATGAGCCATCTTGCATAAAGTTTATCTTAGTTATACCATATTCATATCATAACCATATTTCGATGAAGAATATAGGGTGTAACGTCACACACATTAATCAGTGTAACCCTTCTGCTCGGTGCCAATGCCCACTCTTACTTCTGGCTTTGGGAAATTAAAATAAAATCTCCCTGGTCACCTTTACACTCAGAGTCTGTCTACACTGCAGTAAAACTCCCGTGACTGGTCTGCATCAGCTGACTCGGCCGTAGGCTATAGAACTGCACAGTAGACATTTGAGCTTGGGCTGGAGCCCAAGCTTTGGGATCCTGTGATGGCGGAGGGACCCAGAGCTTGGGCTTCAGCTGATCCTGAATGTCTACACTGCAATTTTATTTTAGCCTCACAGCCTGATCCAGCTGACATGAGCCAACAACTGGTGTTTTATTTGAGTGTAGACATACCTTCAGGGTCCTTAGGAACACGGAAGCAGAAGTATCTTCTTATTTGGAGAAAAGTGTGTGTGAGACGGGGGAAGGGAAATCAAAGCAACATGAAAGCTCTCTATATATTTGCGTATAAAAAACTGTGCAATCAATGCATCAGGAGTTTGGTCAACCTCTCTGTCTTATGAAGGTTCAGCACTCTTAGTCCCACCACAAACTATACCCACTTACTACCCCATTCACTAGTCCAGTTAGCCTCTGTAGGATATCAAGGGGTAGCTCTCCTCTCCCATTCTGCTCCAATCCAGTGAGAACCACTTTGCCAAGTTCCACTCCAATGTGCAGCTGCCTGGTCCAGTTGTATGATATCACTTCTGTTTCTGCTGGACTGATCAGAGTCAACCAGTCCAGCTCTGCCACCGTCTGTCATAGAATCATAGAATATCAGGGTTGAAAGGGACCTCAGGAGGTCATCTAGTCCAACCCCCTATCAAAGCAGGACCTAATCCCCAACTAAATCATCCCAGCCAGGGCTGTGTCAAGCCTGATCTTAAAAAACTCTAAGAAAGGAGATTCTACCACCTCTCTACGTAACCCATTCCAGTGCTTCACCACCCTCCTAGTGAAAAAGGTTTTCCTAACATCCAACCTAATCTCCTGCACTGCAACTTGAGACCATTATTCCTTGTTCTATCATCTGGTACCACTGAGAACAGTCTAGATTCATCCTCTTTGGAACCCCCTTTCAGGTAGTTGAAAGCAGCTATCAAATCCCCCCTCATTCTTCTCTTCCACCGACTAAATAATCCCAGTTCCCTCAGTCTCTCCTCATGAGTCATGTGCTCCAGCCCCTTAATCATTTTTGTTGCCTCCGCTGGACTGTTTTCAATTTTTCCACATCCTTCTTGTAGTGTGGGGCCCAAAACTGGACACAGTACTCCAGACAAGGCCTCACCAATGCAGAATAGAGAGGAATGATCACGTCCCTCGGTCTGCTGGCAATGATCCTACTTATACTGCCCAAAATGCCATTAGCCTTCTTGGCAACAAGGGCACACTGTTGACTCATATCCAGCTTCTCGTCCACTGCAACCCCTACATCCTTTTCTGCAGAACTGCTGCCTAGCCACTCAGTCTCTAGCCTGTAGCAGTGCATGGAATTCTTCTGTCCTAAGCAGGGGCGGCTCCACGCACTGGCACACCAAGCGCGTGCCTGGGGCAGCAAGCCACGGAGGGGTGCTCTGCCAGTTGCCGCGAGGGTGGCAGGCAAGTTGCCTTTGGCAGCATGCCTGCAGAGGGTCCTCTGGTCCCGCAGCTTTGGCAGACCTCCCGCAGGCATGCCGCCGAATCCGTGTACTGGGGACCTCCCACAGGCAAGCCACCGAAGGCAGCCTGCCTGCCGTGCTTGGGGCAGCAAAATACCTAGAGCCGCCCCTGGTCCTAAGTGCAGGACTCTGCATTTGTCTTTGTTGAACCTCATCAGATTTCAATCCTCTAATTTGTCTAGGTCTCTCTGTATCCTCTCCCTACCCTCCAGCGTATCTACCACTCATCCCAGTTTTGTGTTATCTGCAAGCTTGCTGAGGGTGCAGTCCACGTCTTCCTCCAGATCATTAATCACTACAATCAGCTCTGCATCACTGCTGGACTGGTCAGGCCTGCAAAGTCAGTCCTAGGCCAGCAGGCCAGGCCAGTCTTGCTGTGAAATCAGCTCCACAATATTACTGACCCAGTGTGGTCCAGTCCCACAGATACACTCCACACAGGGAACAGAATCTTTGGGTGAGTAACACAGAGCAAAACAAGAGCCTTGCGCAGAGTGCCTGCTCTTCGGAAAGTGCTTCTGAGCCTTTTCTTCTCTGTTGACCTTACGTTTTGTTACTGTTGCCAAACCAAAGTATGCTACTCATAAATCAGGGTTATCCACCCACTCCAGGACATACCCTGCACAAGTCCTATTCTGTTTCATGAGTACAGTAATAGTCTTAATCTATTGTCATTTATACAATCAAAACAAATTCCAACCAAAGCAACAACTCAGTAGGTGGAATTATGGGTAAGCAACACTAATTCATGTAAATGAAACTGGTCAGAGCTGGCTTTTCCCCTTCTTCCTTAAAGAGGGGCAGAGTTCCATCCCTCTAACTCTTCTGACGCTAGGGCTTATATTTCATCATGAAATCAGAAACAGTATTTCCTAAACATTAGTTAACCTTGATAGTTTCCTATTTATAAGACTTGAAAGAAATAGATGTTGACACTTTGCACTACTAATAGCAGCTCATTGTTTGATGGATGGTATATAAGAAGTTAATGACATACGGAGTGTAATTACCGTACACCTAAAAGGTTATACACTTATTGGATTTAGAGTAAAGTCTCCTCAATTGGTTGATTTGCTATCACAAAGAATGTCAGCTAAATAGCAATGTTCTTTGCTTTCTTGTTCCAGAACAGATAACAGAAAAATCTTTAAATATAACTGGCTGCTGCAGGTCTGAAATACTGTACCTACATAAAACTAAAAACAAACAAATGAAACCATGGCAACAATGAAGACACACATTGCATTACCTTGAATCCCAGAAAAGGAAAATATGCTTATTGAATTAAACGATTCCAGTGTCAATATGAGAAACACATTCAGTACATGAACAATTTATGCACCATTTTCCAACTAAGAAAACAAGAAGTACATTACTGATTATGAAACCTACTGAGTATTTTCTATTTGTTTGACATCTGACTGTGTCAAGTAAAGAAAGAACCCTAGGTTTATTGTAATTAAGCCCCTTTGTGCCTGCAAATGAAAATGTAAAGGTTTGTGCCATTTCCACTTACGCCGGACCATCTATAACATGCTAGATCTTTCCTTTCAGCTATACACAGTATAGATCCATGCTTTGCTATACGGTGAAAATTATAGACTGATACGTGACATTAAGTGTATACCAAAGATAAGGTTAGGTTGTGAGACAGTCCCAGCATGTAGGTATTAAGATGTTCACAGCAAGTTAAGTGTAAATTAATTCAAGTCCTAAAATTTTTGTGTAATCAAGTAATATGGATATTAAGTATTTCAGTTCTAAAGATTACCTCTTGAATATGTGTACTCAGTTTATCCAACTTGACTCTAACTTTCAGTTACTACATGTTAGCTGGTCAAGTATATATTTTAATAAATTAATAAGCACCAGATTCTGCAATTTCTTACTTACCTTGAGTAGTGCCTGACAACACATGCAGATCCATTGAAATAAATGGGATTGCATGCAGAGTAAGCACAGTAATACTATGGACTGTAAGAGTGGTTAAATCTGTCCCCTACTAACCACTGTTGATGGGAATTAGGGACACTGAAATACATTACACGATTGTAAAAATAGGATTTTTTAAAATTTGTTTTTAGCTGTAGTCAAGGAATCAGTTTCTTTACTGTGAACTGTAAAATATAGGATGACCAATAACATTGTGACATTATTAATATTTGTATTACAGTAGCGTCTAGAGGCCAGGGCCCCATGGTGCTGGGTGGTATACAAACATACAACAAAGAGACAGTCCCTACCCAAAAGAGTTTACAATCTAAGACAATCTATAGATAATTGGTAGATACAACAAACAACTGGGGAGGAGATGAAGCAGGCCAGCATGAGACACAAAGCAGCTGCCTAAGCGTTGTGGAGAGTTTTATAGAATCATGCCAGAGGAGTTTTAAGGAAGGATTTGGAGGACAATGAAATAGGTTTGAGGATATTTCTGGGGAACTTCTTGTCTAAACACATTTAGGGGTAGATTGTTCCTTGTCCTTGGGCAGGTGCACGGGAGAGTGGAGGGTACAGTAGCCTTCTCTCTGAGTCTTCTCCCAGGGACAATCACATTCCCTTATGCTTGGAGAAAAGGGACTGCTCCCTTCTAGTGCCCTGTAGGCACAAACTACTCTAATGAGGATGGGAAGGAAGTGAGATCATGTCCCTATGCATTGTCAGGTAGAGTTGGCTGGACACAAAAGGCAAAGCATGCTGTGCCATTCTTAGATGTGGTAGGATATGCAATCCCCCTTCATACTAGGGAGTGCTGGAAGGGATTTCATTTCCTGGGACTCAGTCCTTCCAAGTGGAGGTTTACGTCCATGCCATGCCAAACAAGATCTGGTACGTAAATGGCATGCACAAAGCAAGAAGATAAATTATTTAGTGTAGTAGTGTTCAGGACAAAGTGCCGTAGATAGAAGTGTTGATTTGAACATCAATAGCTTTTGTCTTGCCTTAGCATTGACTGGTCTAAAGTCAAAAGAGAGAAGGAAGAAGTCACACAAAAACAAAAATATTGGGCCTTCCCAGATACTTTCACCTTTCATGCTGGCAGAGGGATTTGGGAAGTTCCACAATGTCAAGTCATCCATATTTTGACTGGATTCTCTAGGAATAATGTGGTGTGCATTCCTGGAGCTTGGGACTACAAGACTGATGACCACCATGGCTAAGTGCCTAAAATGGTGGTCTATGATTTTTTGAAAATGCAATCAAGGAGTGTATAATTTGTCATGCTGTAGGTCTCTTCTGGGTTAGAGATGCCCCATAATTCTTCTTCTGATGTGCAAGCCTTGATTAGAGCCACCCACTGAGCCCCACAGGGTAAGTCTACACTGTGGCCGAGAGCGCGTTCCCAGCACGGGTAGACAGAGGCTAGTTTTGTTTGAGCTGGGGCGCTAAAAATAGCAGTATAACCAGGGAGTAACCTGGGCAGTGGCTGCCATCAGTAGCTTTTGTTTTTGGAATCCAAAATGCAATGTAAGGCAGGTGTGTACACCAAAGTAAGAACTCTCTCACCTGCTCAGATCAGGCAAACCCGCAGTTCCAGTCTGAACTGTAAGTTTAGGGAACTGGTAGAAAAGACTTAAGTGAGAAATGGGTCGATGCTGCTGACAAACTTTACAGGTTAGCCAGACACACTCTGGGAATTCTTTTCTTTCCTGTATCAGTAGAAGAGGCAAAAATACAAATAGAAATTACGTTCTTTTCTACTTAAATATACTTTGTAGTACTTTTTCTTTCATATTGAAGGTACTTTTTCTTTCATATTCAACTGAAAGTGCTACCTCACTTTCTGATATCAAAAACCTGCACAAGTTTACCCATGCCTTTGGGGATTTATGCATTATTTACATAAATAGGAGAGGTGTGTGTGTGTGTCTATGCTCAGAGAAACTATTTTGAAATACAGTAACGCAGTATTTCAAGTCTAAACATTTGACTCTTCATACTCCCCTTGAACTCCTGGAACAGTAATGAATATATGTCTATAATGCATACAAGAAAGAAAAAACTATAAGGAGATACAGATGCTGCAAAAATTCCACCTTACAATGCAAACTGTGGCCCATTTCTCCAGTGCCTGACCATGCCTGAATAATTAAAAGAAGACTACCAAGGACGTATCTTAGGAAACAAATCTAACACATTGCAGTTATATAAAATTTGCTATTCAAATATATACATACTATGTATTCCATACTTAACATAGGTAGCTTATATACATAGCAACGACTAGCTGAGTGGCTTTGTCATGGTTATGAATTCAATGCCAAAACTGATAACTCTTATAGTTTTTTTAATAAAAAATCATGGCATTGGTCAAATTGGCCAGCCTTATAGCTCTAGGTTTCCATGGCCCCATGCCAGCCAGACTGGCTGGTATGTGGGAAAGATTGCATTCATATCTCCCATCCTCAGAGGGTCACGAAGATGATGGTTGGCTTTGTGGACTAGTTGACTTGTATCTGTATCCTCATGCCTAAAGAACAATGCAGAGATATCAAGGGAAATAGGGAGTCTCCCAGTCTTTGAAAATGAAGATGGGGGCTGTTGTGGGAGGGGAAGCAGTGTAAAGGAGAAATGAAATCCTGTTCCACTGAAGTCAATAGCAAAAGTTGCATTGATTCCATTGAGCCTGGATTAAACCCTAAAAAAATAGAGGCTGGGGTGGAGGAAGGTGGGGAAGAGATAAGAGGAAAAATCAGATGCCACAAATTTGAATGATGTATAGATGTAATAAATTTTAATCAGATCTGTGATTTTTATCACCATTTGCAATTGGCTGATGCATGAGTTTTCCTAAAACTTAACGTCGGCAAAAATAAGGCCCTTGTGGCCATAGAAATCTTGGTTACAATAAGTCTTCAAAAGTGTAGATACCTGTCTGTAGCTAATCAAGACCAGCTCTGGAGTCTCTGTAAAATTGAGTTGGAATTTTTGTAGAACAGGCTTTCTTGTAGAACAGGGATTTTTATATAGAAGCAAGAAAGTTGGAAGGAAAAATGTTATTTTCTATACTAGTATCATTACTATCCCTGTGTTATAAAGTATAAGTAACAAAAAAACAAACAAACAAAAGGAAGGAAAATTAGTTGAACGCTTTAGAATCTCAAAAAATGTTTTGCTCAAGTTCAGTTCTAAAAAATAGCAATGGCTCTGCAGTTATTGTATCCTTAACAGTTAAGTGTATTTTTAACCTTATAATCAGGTTTTTTTCTGACTATACTTTTAGCAATTTTTATTTAGGAGTGGGAAAAAGAAAAGCTTAAATGACTACTGCCAAGTGACTATGTGTATGATTGAGATTTAAGGCAGGTGAAGTAATATCTTTTATTGAATGAACTTCACTTGGTGTACCTGATCCAATGCATCAAATGCCCCAACAACAACTATGTGGGTGTAACCAGACAATCACTATGCTCTCACATGAACTCACACAGAAAAATAATAAAAGACAAAAACACCATAGCACTCCCGGATGAATGGAAACCGGCACCATACCTTCAAAAGATGAGCCTGGGAGCTTAAATTCACAACTCTCCTGGACACTAAAAACTATGGACTTAATATAGACTCTGGTTTTATGGATCATTACAACAATTGGTAACACACCCCACTACCTGCCAACTCTTAACGGCCCATTTCATTTTAAGTGGTCATTTACAGCATGTCTGAACCCCTTATGCTTAACAAGCTGTCCCACCTTGTATTTAGCTTGGTTACCTTCTCCAGACTGCAGGAAGAGTTCTGTGAAGCTCAAAAGCATGTCCTTTCCACCAGTAGAAGTTGGTCCAATAAAAGATCTTACCTTACCTGCCTTGTCTCTCTCATATCCTAGAGCCAACACTGCAATAAATATATGTATGATTGACAGCTGAGTAAACTAAGATGTACAGAAAAGGCAGCAGCTGGATAAACTATACTGCATATCTCTTTTTTTTGGTTTTGTTTTATTTTTGTTTCACTAAATGAAACCATGTAATAATGTCTGTCTTAATGGCAGCTCACCAAGATGACATACTTGGTAGGTTATGGCCAACATTACAGTCATTGTCTTCTTTCCAATCAAACAGAAAGAATAGAAAATAACAGAGTGTCTGTATTGCTGTGATTGCAGTAACCCTCAACATCTTAGCTGAATAAAGTGCTATAATAATTTTTTAAAATGTCAACATTTTAGCTTAACTATCAACTATCAAAGCTATAAAACTGAAGCCTGGTTCTAATCAGGAATAGAGTGAAAGACCTCTGAGTTGAGGCACATTATGAACTCCTAGTTTCTGACAAGTAAGTTATAGGATCAGTCAGGGTCTTTGAATTCTTGGTGGGCTAATGTAGAAACATCTTCATAGATACTGACTCCATTGGGATTTGTTGTTTCACTTTCTACTAGATCTAGAACAAACTCTAATGTACCATACAAGCTCTTCAAAAAATGAGCTATTTGCTTGTGTGCTTATTGCCATTTGCCTGGTATGAACACTTTGACAGGGGGCATTCACGTTTATGATCAGGTGTACACTTATAAGCAAGTCTAAAAATGTTCAAAGATCATGTTCGTGATATGCCTATAGGAACGCCAAATTAAATTGTTCCCAAGGTAGAATCCAACAGGGATGCTAGAATGGAAACATTCAGAATGAGGTAATCACAGTTTCATTTTCATGAGTGTAAAAAAGATCTGTTTGACCCTCATAAAATTATTTCATTAGAGTACTTAATACTGTAAAACACTTTGAGGGCATCCCCTCTGATGTACAGAGCACACTGATGAGTGCTCTCCTAGGTGTTCCTGGTCTTAGACAGAACTAGCAGAAAACTGATCTTACGTACTGAACACTTGCTTTTCTGTCAGAACGTTCTGCAGTATCTGAGCCACAAAGCTCTTTTCTTCTCATCATGCAAACATAGAGGGAAAAAACCCCTTTGCCATGGATAAAAGATGAAAAGAAGTAGCTCATTACCCCACTGCAGAGGGAGGTGAAAATAAAGACCCATTGTTTCACTGAGCCATCAGTTCCTTCTTTCACTGCCCCTTTTGATGGTCGGGATAGCAGCTGTGAAAGAAGGAACTGATGGTTCAGAAGTTCTCAGTAATGTCAACAGGGCATCACGTGTCTTTTTGCTGCTGAATCTGACGGATCCAACTGGGTTAAGTAGTATGGCCATTACTGGTTGCTTGCATTGTTGTAGTACCTGTGTTGGTTCCAGGATATAAGAGAGACAAGAGCGGTGAGGTAATATCTTTTATTGCACCAGCTTCTGTTGGTGAAAGAGACACGCTTTCGATCTCCACAGACAGTGGTGGATTAGCCACTGGACCAACCGGGCCTGTGCCCAGGAGCCCCAGCCAATTGGGAGGGTCCTGGAAAAATGGGTGCCCCCTCACCCCAACCCACTTTACCCACCCAGAGCTCCTTTTGGGGAGCAGGGTCGGGGTTCAGGGGTTAAGTTTCCCCACTCTGCCTGACTGCCTAGCTTTCCTAATAGGGAGCAGGGTTGGGTCCTGGGGGGTTCCCCTGCTCCCCAGCAGGAGTGCTGGGCAGTTAGGGGGAGAGGAGCAAGCCCCTATGCCCTGGCCCCACTCCCTGGCAGGAGCACTGGACACGGGGACAGGGCAGGGCAAGGCCCCCGCACTCCAACCCCATTTCCCTGGCAGGAGCACCAGGGGCAGACTGCAGGCGGAAGGGGTGTGACAAAATTGGGCCAGATTAAGGTTATAAGGGGCCTAAGGCTAGTGGGAGGGAAGGGCCTAAGTGTGAATTATTGCAAAAAAAATTACGAAATCATCAAACATTTATCTACATACATATTATTTATTTATGTAAAATTAACAAGTTTATTCTACTCTCACTATACTCAATTCTTCAAACAAACAAATTTTTTTTTCTTAGCTTTAGCTGTGGCAAAGTCATGAATGATGCCATCATAATTGAAAGACCTGACGATTTCATTCTCAATGCTCAAGAGGGACAACGCACCGAGATGCTGTTTAGTCATGGTGGATCTAACCCTTGTTAGAAGAGAGAAGAAATGTTCTCCATTACAGTTAGTGATCATTAGTGACAAATACAGCCGTAAGGCAGTTTCAACATTTGGGAAACATTCTATCACATTGCTTTCATCACAGTCTATCAGATTGCATACATCATTCTATCAGATTTGCTTTTTTCATCTTTTCTCTCTATATCTGAGAGTGATGTGAATTCAACAAATTGAAGAAATTCTTTAGTAAAATCTACTGGGAGATTGTCTGGGTATTTCTGACACAGACGTTTGATACCTCCACTGACTTCAGAACTTGAAATGTTAGGCAAAGAATTTGTCAGTATACTAAAGATTTTGTCAATATTTTTGTAAGCCTTGATCCAATGTCCTAATGAACTTTTCAGTTTGTTCATGATTATGAACAAGGATGATTGTGAACAAGGATGTTGGGGTAACCCAGAACAACTGCATTCACAGCTTTAGCATTGGCACTCCACCATGTCCCTAAGAATGATTTGGGCACTGGGCATCTCTTTGGTAGTGAATCTCTAAGAATCATTCAACAGTTGGTTGATGCAGAGAAGAAATTTTACAATTCTTGGACAAATCCAAAAAAAGAAACTGCTTCAACACAAGAATCCACCGCACACTGGCCAATAAGGTTGAGTGCGTGTGCAGCACATGGTATGTAATCAACCAAAGCATTGTGCTCTGTTATCTTTGCCTGCATCCCTGAACATTTGCCACTCATATTACTTGCATTGTCATAGCTTTGGCCATGACAAAGGTTGATGTCAATCCCATTTTCAGTGAGGAAATCGAGTAGGTAAAAGGCAAGTTTCTCCCCTGTGTGGCTGGTGATGTTTATGATGGATTAATTTGTACAAAGCAGTATCTAATGAGACAAAAAAATTCCGATGGCCCCGCTACCGTTGCCCAGCTGTTACTTCAATATGGAATGGAAGGCCTACAGTAGGGCCTAAAAGTTAGGGCCTAAAAATAGGAAGGCCTAAGGCTATAGCCTTATTAGCCTATGGGTTCATCTGGCCTTGCCCCATCTGCCTCTGTCCACAGAGCTCTTCTTCAGGTCTGGGCTCTGTGGAACTCGAAAGTGTGTCTCTTTCAACAGCAGAACTTGGTCCAATAAAAGATATTGAGTTACCCACCTTGTCTGTCTCATTACTGGTAGGACAGTTCAGTGGAAAGGAGAGAGTGTAAAGCAAATGAGTTACATATACCCCCAGCACAGGCAGCCAACCAGGGTACTCCAAATTAGAATTTGTTGAAAGGGACGTTTTCTGAATTCTGAGACCTCTGGGAGCACACACCCTTCAACAGGCACATTCAAGATCATAGAGGAATTCAGAGAAGATGTTGTTTCAGTGAAATACTTTTAATTGCTTTCCTTCCTAAATGAGAAGGCAGAGTGACATGTAAAACATGCCTACAGCCACATAACTTTACAGTATTTTGAACTGAAAGCCCCAAAGAAGCAGTTTGAAGCCAAATTTTCAAAAGTGGCCTCCAGTTTTGGATAGCCAGCTTTGAGACATGTAGGGTCAGATATTTTGAAGGTGGTCTGCATCCAGAGCTGTAACTGATTTTGTCAGATGTCAAAACCTGGGCATCCAAAATTAGAGTCCACTTTTGAACATTTGGGCCGTAATCTCTTTGCAGCAGACTAGTACCCATTATGGAAAACTATTTTGAGACTATATTCTCAAAAGCGTCTCAGTCTGGTCTCTCTGCACTAACATTCACTTGTGCTCCCAGGATGAAATTCAGCACTGTGCAGAGAATGAGTGCCAGGCTTCTGCATCATTTATATTTCACAAGTTCTGAGAGCTTAATATGTACATTGGTCTATGCTGGTGTTCTGCACAAGGATGAATTTTACTCATTTTCCTGTGACAGAATTTACAGATGCACATCCCTTCCTTTACACTCAGTTTAGATGTACGTATGCAGATGTACACAGAAAATGTTTCATGCAAATTATATGCATATACAAAATTGCACATATATTTTAAAAATTTGTCTTCAAGGTTATATATATTTCACTTAACAGGAAACATTTATGTAATATGAAATATTTATTCAACAAGACGTTACTAAGACTTATCACAATATGTGACTTTATTCAGACTTGCCATCTCTTCCTTTGGCCTTTGTTTATCATGAAGCAGAGAAAAGCTTCAGAATTCGTCTGTCATCTTGCTACAGAAAAAACCCTCTCTTTCATGACTGAAAGCATAGCACTTCTCTGGAATTCTTTTGTTCTCTTTTTAAAGACTATCCACACAAAATAGATGCAAGAATTTGTAGGAAAAGCTATGACTTTATTAACAGCAAGACTGCAGAGAAAGCTAGGATAATTATGATGATAATTTGATAGGAGAAGGGAAAACAGTATTGAGAACATTAAAAAGAAAGAGAGCACTATTTCAGTCCATAGAAGTTCTGATAGCTCTTTTGAGGAATGATAGTCATAGTACACGAGAGAGGTGCTGAAACTTTTACAATGATCTCTAGGAAATTGCAGGTTGATAGTTGTTTTTCACATGTCTGCTTCTCAAAATCGTTCAAACAAGCCCAGTTCACAGAACATTCATGGTCATGTAACAAATCATTATTATTTTTTATTTACGAAACTACAAAAGATGCAAGAACTCAAGCACTGCATCACCAAGAAAAAGAGTGAGGACAAGCTGTTTTCATCAGTGTTTTCTACGAGTCACACAAGATATGTCTACACTGCATTAAAACACCTATGACTGGCTTGTGTCAACTGACTTGGGCTTGCCAGGCTCAGGCTGCTGTGCTCTAAAATTGTGGTGTAGATGTTTGCTCGTGGGCTGGAGCCAGGGCCGGTGCAACCATTTAGGCGGGTAGGCAGTTGCCTAGGGCGCCAAGATTTGGGGCGCCTAAAAGCAGCGCCCCCCCAATTTTTTTTTAAATGGTTGAGCAGCCGCTGCTGCTGGGACAGAGAGGGATTCTGAGCTGCCGGGGGCAGCAACAGCTGGCAGCCCAGGGCGCCCCCGGGGTCAGTGCGCCGCAGAGGTTTGGGCTGCCCACGGCGTACTGACCCAGGGGAATCCCTGGGCTGCAAGCAGAGGCTCAGAATCCCTCTCCCTCCCAGAGCAGGGGCTCCAGCCTATGCCATTTTTCTCATTGCCGGCGGGGGCACCGGC